>NC_091377.1:83058-167038 GCF_038502225.1 Cherax quadricarinatus
TGGTAGTTCTTGCATGGTAGTTTGTGCATGGTAGTTCTTGCATGGTAGTTGTTTGTGCATGGTAGTTCTTGCATGGTGGTAGTTCGTGCATGGTAGTTCTTACATGGTGGTAGTTCGTGCATGATATTTCTTGCATGGTAGTTCGTGCATGGTAGTTCTTGCATGGTAGTTGTTTGTGCATGGTAGTTCTTGCATGGTAGTTTGTGTATGGTAGTCCTTGCATGGTATTGTTCGTGCATGGTAGTTCTTGCATGGTAGTTGTTCGTGCATGATAGTTCTTGCATGGTGGTAGTTCGTGCATGATATTTCTTGCATGGTAGTTGTTCGTGCATGGTAGTTCTTGCATGGTAGTTGTTCGTGCATGGTAGTTCTTACATGGTGGTAGTTCGTGCATGATATTTCTTGCATGGTAGTTGTTCGTGCATGGTAGTTCTTACATGGTGGTAGTTCGTGCATGGTAGTTCTTGCATGGTAGTTGTTCGTGCATGATAGTTCTTGCATGGTGGTAGTTCGTGCATGGTAGTTCGTGCATGATATTTCTTGCATGGTAGTTGTTCGTGCATGGTAGTTCTTACATGGTGGTAGTTCGTGCATGGTAGTTCTTGCATGGTGGTAGTTCGTGCATGGTAGTTCTTGCATGGTGGTAGTTCGTGCATGGTAGTTCTTGCATGGTGGTAGTTCCTGCATGGTAGTTCTTGCATGGTGGTTCGTGCATGGTAGTTCTTGCATGGTAGTTGTTCGTGCAAGGTAGTTCTTGCTTGGTAGTTCGTGCATGATAGTTCTTGCATGGTAGTTGTTCCTGCATGGTAGTTCTTACATGGTAGTTGTTCCTGCATGGTAGTTCTTCCATGGTAGTTATTCCTGCATGGTAGTTCTTGTATGGTTGTTCGTGCATGGTAGTTCTTGCATGATTGTTGTTCGTGCATGGTAGTTCTTGCATGGTGGTAGTTCGTGCATGGTAGTTCTTGCATGGTAGTTGTTCGTGCATGGTAGTTTTTTGCATGGTAGTTGTCCGTGCATGGTAGTTCGTGCATGGTAGTTCTTGCATGGTAGTTCGAGCATGGTAGTTCGTGCATGGTAGTTTTTGAATGGTAGTTGTTCGTGCATGGTAGTTCTTGCATGGTAGTTCGTGCATAGTAGTTCGTGCATGGCAGTTCTTGCATGGTAGTTGTTCGTGCATGATAGTTCTTGCATGGTAGTTGTTCGTGCATGATAGTTCTTGCATGGTAGTTGTTCTTGCATGGTAGTTCTTGCATGGTAGTTCGTGCATGGTAGTTCGTGCATGGTAGTTTTTGCATGGTAGTTCGTGCATGGTAGTTCTTGCATGGTAGTTGTTCGTGCATGATAGTTCTTGCACGGTAGTTGTTCCTGCATGGTAGTTCTTGCATTGTAGTTCGTGCGTGTACTTCTTACGTGGTATGCGTGCTGTTCTTGCGTACTGTTCTTGCATGGTAACTGTTCTTGCGTACTGTTCTTGCATGGTAACTGTTCTTGCGTACTGTTCTTGCATGGTAACTGTTCTTGCGTACTGTTCTTGCATGGTAACTGTTCTTGCGTACTGTTCTTGCATGGTAGCTGTTCTTGCGGACTGTTCTTGCATGTAAGCTGTTCTTGCGGACTGTTCTTGCATGGTAGCTGTTCTTGCGGACTGTTCTTGCATGTAAGCTGTTCTTGCGGACTGTTCTTGCATGGTAGCTGTTCTTGTGTTTTCGTTTTCGCATGAGAGCTGTTCCTTGCGTTTTGTTCTTATGTGGTGTTCTTGCATGTTCTTTGTACTTTTATGGTAAGTGTTCTTGCATGACGCCGTTCTTCCATGGTCTCTGTTCTTACGTAGTCTCCGTTCTTGTGTTATTTCTGTTATTTCCTGTTTTTTTTTATGACTTGTGCGCCCTGGCATCATCAATTGATTGCCACTCTCCCCTGACTCTCGTATCAGTTGAAAGTATACCACATCAACATCAATGAGGCGGGTCATCAATGAGGGGGGTCATCAATGAGGGGTCATCAATGAGGGGGGTCATCAATGAGGGGGGTCATCAATGATGGGGTCATCAATGAGGGGTCATCAATGAGGGGGTCATCAATGAGGGGTCATCAATGAGGGGGGTCATCAATGAGGGGTCATCAATTAGGGGGTCATCAATGAGGGGGTCATCAATGAGGGGGTCATCAATGAAGCAGTCATCAGTGAGGGGGGTCATCAATGAGGTGGGTCATCAATGAGGTGGGTCATCAATGAGGTGGGTCATCAATGAGGTGGGTCATCAATGAGAGGGTCATCAATGAGGGGGGTCATCAATGAGGTGGGTCATCAATGAGGTGGGTCATCAATGAGGTGGGTCATTAATGAGGTGGGTCATCGACGAGGCTGTCATCGACGAGGCGGTCATCAGCGAGACGGTCGTCGACGAGGCGGTCATCAGTGAGACGGTCGTCGACGAGGCGGTCATCGACGAGGCGGTCATCAGTGAGACGGTCGTCGACGAGGCGGTCATCAACGACAGTACAGGCGTTCAGTCTGGTGTACAAAAAATGACACTTGTGCAACACTTGAGAATATTATTGAAACGTTTAGCCAGGCAGTGGCTTCTTCAGTCCGATACAGAGAACGGTGAAGTTTGAGGTAATCAGTCCTTCAGCCTCATCTTCCATCGTTCATCTCTGTAATGGACTGAGGAAACCATTGGCTGGCTGAACTCTTCCGTAACAAAGATTCCCAAATATTACACAAGCCTCTCAGACTGATTCCTTCGGGAGTTCGCGAACGGGTTATCAGCTAATTTGAGAGGACCAGCTCCTGACGCAGTTCCTGACGAATACCATACGATTGCACAACAAACTTGATTTTTATGCACCTCGACTTTATAATCCATTTACATCAGTCTGGCGTTTGTTCCCCCGTTACAACTTATGAAAGAGGATTTCTTTACTTAGTTTTTGGCTCCGGGGATCTGTCCCAGACCAGGCTTTCTGAATGATCAAAATATTGGTGCAAGCAGAACGTAGGCGCCTCAGACCGGCTGCTCAATAACTAACTTGATGAATGATTAAGTTCCCTCCGTCATGTGAGTTATTACGACTTGGAGACGTAAACGAAGTTATCTCACTGGAGGACAGGTATGGAGATACGAACAGTATGTAAATAGACATGTGTACACACAGTTCAAGACAGTGAGGGATTGTTACACCAGAAGCCACTCGTGATGGCGAAACGTTTCCTCAACGTCTCGAACTGTGCATACGTGTTTATACATTCTCATCAGGCCAGACGCTATCCATGGATGATGTGAAGTAACTTTATCCTAGCCTGACCTACAATGGCCGGCCTACACGTCGGTAACCTGTAAATGAATACAACTACTTGTGTTGTATTAATATTGGTAGAATTACCGACAATATGTTAAGTAAAAGGACACAAGTGCAACTAATATGACGTTTTGTTGTGGCAGCGTTCCGCTCTCCAGGAGCTTTGTCAAGCCGTCATATTAGTTCCAATTGTCATTTTACTTAACTACTTGTGGTAGTACTGAAGGAATCACGGCGGAATAATACTGAAGGTAATAATGGTTTAGTTGGACCAGATATAAGTAATAACCTCTATCACAGTCTCTGTTCTTGCGCGACCTGTTTTCTTGCACGACCTGTGTTCTTGCATGACCTCTATTTTTGCATGACCTTTGTTTTTGCATATCTGCCACTTGACTCGCCACCACCACTGCTGCTACTCCCACCACCATGTAATTATCAGAGTAACCCAACTGCAGGTGTCCCCACCATGTAACTATCGTATAGAGTAGCATAGCCATATACTGCGGGTGTCCCTGCTATGTAACTAACTTATAGAATAGCATAGCCACATACTGTGGGTGTCCCCACCATGTAACTATCGTATAGAATAGTATAGCCACATACTGCGGGTGTCCCCACCATGTAACTATCGTATAGAATAGTATAGCCACATACTGCGGGTGTCCCCACCATGTAACTATCGTATAGAATAGTATAGCCACATACTGCGGGTGTTCTCATCATGTAACTATCGTATAGAATAGTATAGCCACATACTGCGGGTGTCCCCACCATGTAACTATCGTATAGAATAGTATAGCCACATACTGCGGGTGTCCCCACCATGTAACTATCGTATAGAATAGTATAGCCACATACTGCGGGTGTTCTCATCATGTAACTATCGTACAGGATAAGGTATCTACATACTACGGCTGCACTAATTCAAAAATACATATTGAGTCAACTTTAGTCATGCTAGCCAGAAGTGTCGAGGCAAACCTGATCTTACGAGCTTCTCTGTTGGGCAACCAGGATCTGAAATAGATTGGACTAACGGAAACCCGTTAACAGCCGACGGGAATTTTTCCTTGTTGGATATAATCTCATTTTTTCTTCTAGTTTTGATCATCTCTTGTTAACTGCGTGGTTGTGGTTAGCTACGGTAGGTCACAGGGTTACATACATCCCTCCTTCAGGATGCGACCTACAACAGCTGACAAATGCACAGGTATCTAATTTACTGCTAGATGAATAACGGCACCAGGTGTTAGACCTTCCCATACGTCTTTCCTCGCTCGGGATTGGACCCAGGCCTTGCAGATGTGAGCCGAACGCTCTGATCACTAATCCACGAGGCTGGTGGGTTATCTCACCCGCCCTCCAAGCCTTAGAACTAACTCTCGTAATAAAATGTCATAAAGGTAATAATACAATGGTTGCATGGTGATGATTTGCGATGGCATGAGGACGATTCCTGCCGTGATGAGGTCTTGGCACGAACTCATACAGATCTTAGACTAACGGTACTGTAAGGCTTCCCAACAGCTGTTGCGGCTAGCAGTAACAGTCTGGTTGATCAGACCCTGATCCACCATGAGGCCTGGTCTCAGACCGAGCCGCGGGGGCGTTGACCCCCGAAACCCTCTCCAGGTAAACCACAACACTGCGTATATATATATGTATATATATGTCGTGCCGAATAGGTAAAACTTAAGATTTTGGCTTAAATAGCAACGCTCCTCTTGCCGAACCAGGCAAGCGAAAATTTGTGTATGCAATAATTTCGCAAAAATTATTCTGAATCTAACGAAAAAAGTATATTTCATTGTGTTTATTATTAAATTATTGTAAACTTATCTAATATATATATATATATATATATATATATATATATATATATATATATATATATATATATATATATTATATAATTTGATTTAGGCCAAATTAAATTGCTCTTGTTATAATAAGGTTAGGTAAGTTTTCTAATTTTTTTTGGTACAAAATTATTAATTTTTACATTAACATAAATGAAAAAAAATATATCTTTAAACGTATGAGAAAATTTTAGAAAGGATTTAATTTTAAATGAGTTCTTGCTAATTGACCAGTTTTACCTATTCGGCAGACATACATAATATAAATTAATATTTCACACAGGTATCTACAACGCAACAGTGGGCAATCTGTCTGCTAGGTATGAGATAGCTGTGACTCCAGCCGGCTTCACCTTCATGATATGGACCGTCATATATATCTGGCTCCTGCTGGCTCAGTTGTACGGTAGGTGGCCTTTTACAGCAGCGTACTGCCCACGGTAACGAAGAAATAACATAGGTTTAGAGCAAGCCTCTGTTGTGTCAATGTTGCTCTCTGTCTAGAGCTTTAACAAGTCATTGACTTGTGGAAGCTCTACAGGATAGGTCCTTTTAACTCATCTGCTCTACCTCATGAGAACGCACTCCTACGCATTCCCTACATGCTCACTCCCTTGCTTGCTTCAACGCACTCAGTCGCTCCCCTAATTCACACAGAAACTTGATTTGCGACAGCACCTTCCCATCCCAACCCTCACGCATTTGTTCCTTGGTTGCTCCTTCAGGCACCACCCTCTCTTACTAGCATCCTTGATCTTTTCAACTTCCTAATCTATCTATCTCTCTCTCTCTCTCTCTCTCTCTCTCTCTCTCTCTCTCTCTCTCTCTCTCTCTCTCTCTCTCTCTCTCTCTCTCTCTCTCTCTCTCTCTCTCTCTCTCTCAGCTTTAATCCACACACGGTCCTTGCAGTGTTATACACACACTTTTATCCTTAATCCTGATGTAATCCTGCTAATCAAATATTTAGCTTGGATCGTAAGTCAATCCTATAAACACTAGTAGACAAGGATAAGGACACAGGTAGTTCAGGACACTACAAACGTTTCACCATCATAGGTTTCATTAATCGTGACGAAACTGTTCTTTTAATAAATATTTTGGACGGTAAATAAGTGATAAGTTGACGAATAAGACATGTGCAACACTTAGATATTTTATCTTCATCGCCGTAAGGTTACAGCAATAAAGATACTCGTGTGTTGCAAATGTCTTATTCGTTATGCAATTTACAGATTCTAGCCTGACATCTGAAATGATTCAGCCAACTTGCTTGTGGTTATTGCAGCCTTGATCTTGCTGTGCCGGAAGAACGCTGTGGGTCCAGTTTATGTGACCCCGTCAGTTCTGACCTCCTCATTCCTGCTCACCTACACCTTCAACCTGCTGGCCAACATCGCCTGGCTCTTCGTCTGGGACAACGAGCTCCTCGTCTTCTCCTCAGCCCTCCTCTGGTTCGTCTGCCTCACTAACTGGATGGCTTTCGGCATGATACACTACAGGTACGATGAATCTCTCTCTCCATCGGCTTCATAAATAAGGCCATACTTAGAAATTACAACAGGGACAAGTAAACGGCATCAACAATGCCTGTTTGCTATTTAATAAATTACAGGAGTGTCCCATAGATGAAATAGAGGCATAAAAAGCGCCTGTTTGCTATTTAGTAAATTTAATTCTTGTAATGAGCAACTAAATATTCCTGAGATGGAATATTGCATTACTTAGGTGAGAGACTTGTGTAGTATTAGGACATTTATTAAGGACTTTTCGCCCGCTAGGAGTATTTATGAATTCAATATTAAGAACATGAAGTGATACATGGAATGTGAGGTGGAATTAAATAATGGTATAAGTCAGTTTAGATAAGATGTTTGGCAGGTGTTAGATCAAAGCTGAGTACTGAACACCTATCAATGATAATGGACTGAACACCTTGTATCAAGGCCGAGGGACTGATTACCTCGTTTACAACTGTTCCCAGTATATTTTTTGATATGCTAAACTGAAGAAAAGTTTTTCGTGCAGGCAAAACGTCTCGTCAATCGAGAAATATTTTAGAGATAAAACGTACTGCTACTTAGTTACTGGACTTAGTTTCTTTTCCGTCAGGCATAAAGATACAAACAATAAAAGTACATTAACCATCACTCAGTCCGTAGCTCTTTTAATTAACCACACTTATACGTTTTCAGTGTGTATCGTCATGGTCCTTGGATGTGTCGTCATGCTAAAGTAGACCTGTGGATGTACCGTGTTCTCTGGCACAACGGTATGGGTCTGTACACTACCTGGAGCACCGTAGATTCTCTCCTCAACCTGGGCGTCGCTCTCAGGTCAGTCACCTTGTTAGGTTACTGTGATCTCGCTGCATATTACTGTTTCAGTCTTATCTGCTCGTAGAAGCTAAGACGTTGTGTAGTTTTAAAACGGATTAATACATGAGTGGGTGTGAGTTGGACCTGACTAGCTTGTGCTACTAGGTCAGATGCCGTGCTCCTCCCTCACCTTGTTAGGTTACTGTGATCTCGCTGCATATTACTGTTTCAGTCTTATCTGCTCGTAGAAGCTAAGACGTTGTGTAGTTTTAAAACGGATTAATACATGAGTGGGTGTGAGTTGGACCTGACTAGCTTGTGCTACTAGGTCAGATGCCGTGCTCCTCCCTTAAGTGAATGTGACTGACTTGACTAGGTCAAGGTATTGGCTTAAGCCGGTAGGAGAATTGGACCTGCCTCGCATGGGCCAAGAGGCCTGCTGCAGTGTTCCTTCTTTCTTATGATCTTATGTTTTTATATTATGTAAGCGGGAAGAATAAACTATACTAATAGTACACAACCCGCACATAGGTGAGGGAAGCTTATGACGACGTTTCGGTCTGACTCGGATCATTTACAAGTCACACTTAACACAGGAAGGTGAGGGAGCCAGTATATTGTTCCATTCAGAGTAATGTGCCTTTTTGTTCCTTAAGAACATAAGAAAGAAGGAACACTGCAACAGGCCTAATGACCCATGCGAAGCAGGTCCATGTGTCCCCCCCCGGATTAGACCAATGACCCACCCCCCGGATTATCCCAATGACCCACCCAGTCTGGTCATCCCCACTCAAGGATGGAGTACTGTGGAAATAAATGGTATAAAATACCGACACAGTGGAAATATAAACACAAATGCAGTATAATGTGATCCTTTATTGACAACGTTTCACCCACACAGTGGGCTTTTTCAAGTCGGATAGCGATGAAGAAGTTTCTTCTTCTCAAGACTTATAGCCACAGAAGACAACACTCAATACAGAAGAATCCTGGAATCATCGCTCATCTCTACAACCAACAATTTCAACCAGAACAATGGCTTCTATAACATAGCTGAACCACTCGCCAAGAAACTTCTTCATCGCTATCCCACATAAGAACATAGAACACTGCAGAAGGTCTACTCACAACTTGTCCAATACCCCTGCCAAGCTACCCAAGACTGTATAACCCCACCCGGTAGATCATCAGATGCAGCATTCTCCACCTGACCTCAACATTCTGAACATGACTATAAATACTCTCGTACCTTCCAACCCCAGGTAGATCCGTGTGTGACTTGAAAAAGCCCACTGTGTGGGTGAAACGTTGTCAATAAAGGATCACATTATACTGCATTTGTGTTTATATTTCCGATGGAGTACTGTACCAGACCCAGCAGCACAAGCTAGTCAGGTCCAACTCACACCCACCCACACCCATTCATGTATTTATCTAACCTATTTTTAAAACTACACAACGTTTTAGCCTCTATAACTGTACTCGGGAGTTTGTTCCACTCATTCACAACTCTATTACCAAACCAGTGCTTTCCTATATCCTTTCTGAATCTGAATTTTTCCAACTTGAAACCATTGCTGCGAGTCCTGTTTTGGCTGGAAATTTTCAGCACGCTATTTACATCCCCTTTATTTATTCCTGTTTTCCATTTATACACCTTGATCATATCCCCCCTAATTCTACGCCTTTCTAGAGAGTGCAGATTCAGGGCCCTCAGTCTATCCTCATAGGGAAGATTTCTGATACATGGGATCATCTTTGTCATCCTCCTCTGTACTTTGTCATTTTATACTCTACACACTGGCTATTGTAAACTCGGTAAAACCAAGAACATTGATTACAAAACTTAAGAGTGATAAACTGGAACTCTGATAACAATACGAGCTTATTTCTTTTCTGCAGCATCCAAAATGTAGTTTACATATAACATTGTTAGGCACAAAAGGAAGCCCCTAGCATGCGGTGTATTTTTGGGCAAGATTCATTAATGCTGGTGTAGCTGGTGAACCAGCACTGGAATACTTCGCAATAGCCTCGTCTCCCAGCTCAAAACTGACAGATTTTATCATTGGATACAAGAAATCCGTCCTGTGTTCTGGTTCATGACGGGAAAACGTAGCTAGTCAGCTTTTGCTTCCACTGTGTAACTACTGTATAACAGAAAGTAGGGTATCAGTATGCTTCAGATGTTCCCACTGTGTAACTACTATACAGTAATGTGCAGTTTAAGGGTATACTAACAAAGGGATTACGATATTATAACTGCCATTTTTATTTCGTCAGGATAGTCCACTAACTGCCGAAGATTTGTTCGATTTGGGATTAAACCAAAATGTACTTGAAAGAATATGTATGAGAAAAATATTTAGCTCCAGGAGGCTGCTATCAGTGACAGAATAGTGTACTATGCGACCAGTAATGTACTGAAGGATCCCCCTTGTTTGTACTGGCCATAAGATGGTATGATCATCAGGAAACAGGTGTCTCCTGACATCCGTTAAGTGGTTAAGCATCCACTGGCATGCCCAAACTAGGTTTTACACCCCACTGAAAAAAAGGGATCATTGTGGTAGAGATTGGATAGTTCCATATATAAAACTGCCAGTACACAGGTGGTTCTCTGTGACCTAAATACCTTTCAAGGTTTTACTGCTGCTGGTGTAAGGCTATAAAAAAGGCGTGTTAACTAGTACATCAACAAATGTCCTAGTTACCGTATGTGTCTTGCATGTCGAAGTTAATCCCTCATTTGTAAACCTTGGTGAAGGTTCTTGATGCCAGAAACTAGTTATCCTTTCCTTCTTATGATCAAACCTGAGTAACTCTCTCCAAGCGCTGAATGACCATTATAGATTTTGTATTTCGCTGTGAATATAATAAGCTAGTGATGGCTTCCCTGGAGACACATCAACACTGGCATATCTCAGTGTAAGATTATACTCTACGAGCAGCTGTCTGCAATTTCTGATGCTTCTCAGAAGATTTGCTCTTTCTTCTTGAATCATAAACAACCTTGTCTCCTTGTACTAGCCCTTAAATACACGTAGACTGCTTTCTGTCTTCTTATACTTGGTTTTAAATATATAAAAATATAGGAACTGTTAATTTTTAGACATGTTTTGCTCAGAATTGAGCTTTATCTACTCTGATAAACTTCCTGAACGAAACGTCTGTAATACTTATTATAGCCTCTTGTTTCCTTACCCCAGTCACCAGCTTCTTAACTTGGTCAACTTGCCACAGTAAATAATCCCAAAATGGAGTGGGATTCGATCCCATAGCAAGCACGTTTTAAACTGGCTTGCCATGGGATCGAACCTTATTCTGTTTAGCGAGAAGATTAAGAATGGTCGTCTGGTTTACCACAGGAAGTAGAAGAATGTCAATAGTATCATGGTACCGGAATGCATAATATTGTAAGGATGGTATTTTAAATCCTGTGTGGGACAGCGTCTTCGTGAATCCATGGATCAGCATCCATATGTTGATGTCTCAAGAGTCACTGGGACAGTGTTTTGATGTTGGCTTTTGAATCCATGGGACAGTGTCCTTACGCTCACTTGTGAGTTCATGGGCCAAAAGCCACGTAGGTTGAAATTAGGAGGTACGGGCTAGTAACGTTCTTGTGTTACCCTCTTCACCTATAGGGCAATATTCCTATATTTCTTCCTGTGAGTCCATGTGGGACTGTCATAATGTTGCTCTGAGAGTCCATGGACTGTCTGTGGACTCTTTGAGTATGTTAAAGTGTTCTTGTATAAAGTCCCCATCGTTGTTAGCATGACAAGTACACTGTACACTGCATGCAACTGGCCGCTCGTGTGTCTTCCTTGCTTCTGGGATATCACTGTCAGAATGTAAGCTCTAAATAGCTCAGGATAGTGTGTCCCAGTGTGACTCAGTGATGGTCCAACACTTGGCACTTCAATACCAGTCTTCCCCACGCATTGCATTTTGATTGGTGTTCGAACGACCATTGCTCCAATCCCTGGTTTTTCGATTGGCTGACATTCCGATACCCGATGTTCTGACATCTGATGTTCAGACACTGGATGATTTGGCACCATGTGTTATAAGATCCGGCATAGTGATCCTACACTTGACACCAATGTTTTGAACCCCGGCTTGCTAGGCTACAGGGGTTTAAGTGACGCGAGTGCCTGGCTACAGAATACAGCAATCTATTTTTCAACCTAAATAACGGGGAAATTTTCCCTTTCGTCAAATTTATTTTAACGTATAGCTCTCTCTGACTTTAAAAAAATGAATTTTATTTATACTGTGGCTAAAAGACTCGAACTTGTTGAGATAATGAAATCTAAATTATAATAGATGAAAGAATGAGAGTACTTGAATCTGTGACAAGATTGGATGCTAATGCGAGAACTGTGAAAATGTATTCAGATAGCTGTATCGGACAGAAAGTTAGGAAAACTTAACAAAGTGCGGAAAAAAAGTGACAAGGATCATCCTAGAATGCCCATGTACTAGTAAATATGTGGAAAGAACTTATCAAAACCATCAGAAATCGAGTAACTGAAAACAAAAGTTCTCATTGGTGTTAATGCTCAGGCAAGTCCATACATTTTTTTTTATCACAGGTGAACTCTCCTCCAAATGGATTATGAAAACTAAAACTGACCTCTGAATGAACCAGATAAATTTTGTTAAATAAAGCAACACTCACTTTAGCTTACTATAGAAAGTTATTTCTAATTCAATGTCCCATACTTTACTCCTCCCAAAAATTTGTAGTTAATTATGTCCTGCTAAATATAATGAAAGGTTTGTCTTGAAGTTAGGCATGATACGTACAAAAAAAATTATTTGCAAAGGTTAGTGTGTGTGTTTACATATCATAATTTAATCGGTACAAAGAAAAGTATTATTATGTTAGTTTAATATATTTATTATGAACCTCATACCCATCCTGTGGGTGGTAGTCAAAAGATTACAGAGGTACATAATGGGTCCAGGGACTGGACCCCAAAGTTATGATAGCTGAACTAGTTACAAAGGTATTGAACTCCAGGTAGATCTGGTCGTAATCATGGCAAGTTACAAAGGTAATGAACCATCTACACTCCTATACATGGTTACAATCATGAACAAATTACAAAGCAATGAGCCACTGACACGTTCATATTCACCAGCCCAGTGGTGCAGCTGTTAGTGTCGATATTCTCAAGCACCATATAGAAATTGAAGCACAAGTCAATAGTTGGGCATAAGCAACTCATTGCGATTGTATCTAGATATAAACATGTAAATAGTTCATTACCACTGTAACTTGTTCAGCTATCAAAACTTAGCCGCCCAGTCCCTGGACCCATTATGTATCTCTAATTTTTGACTACCACCCACACTATGGGTATAATAAAGTTGATTAAACTAACTAGTAGTTGGGCTTCTACCTTTCAAGCTGAACTGTTTACTGTACTCGCTACGCTTCAATGTGTCTATGTATTTAAAGCTGACATTTCAATTTTAAGTTTTTAAATTAATCATCTTAACACCATTAGTGTTAATTATGGCATGCTCATGTCAGAAGCCAGACACATACAAGACAAACAATGGAGACAGGGTTCACCTTCTGGTGGATTCCCTCTCACATTGCCCTTCCAGTGCATGATGGATCTGAAGAATTGGCAAGAACACAAATGTTGGAGCTCAGTCCCTGGATCCAGTACGTGCTTCTGTATTCCTTTGACTACCATCCACATGATGTGTATGGGATGCTCAATAAAGATATTGACAAATAGATACTTGAATTAGTCAGCTTTTGTGGGTAGTATCCAAGGGACCTTCCTCCCCTGTTCCCTCCCAAGTTTCTTCCTCTTCTGCCACCTCCCAGGTTCCTGTCTCTTCTGTCCCCTGCCACGCTTCTCCAGTTCCCTCCACCCTTTCGCCCCCCCCTACCTTGGTACAGTCCAATACAGTTCCAATCTTTACTCATCCTCCCCCTACCATTCCCAATATTGTCTCCCATACGACATCTCTGAATTCCGAAACACTTGAAGCAATCTCTGAATATATTGCAGAGACCAAACCATCAATGGACACTGATCCACCTTCCGCTCTTTCTCTCTCCTCTGCTCCATCTGCGCAACTCCTTTCTTCACAGCGCACCGTTCCTTCGCTGCTTGAACATTTTCCACTGCCTCCGCATGTGGACTTTTCTAACCCTTCTAGTCCGTAGGAACCCTTACCTGCGGATTTCAAGTATCTTTATCATTGCCAATCATGGCCTTTTTACAGTGGAATATACGCGGCCTCAGGGGTAATCGGGGTGAGCTTCAGATGTTACTCTCCCAGTTTGCCCCTGTTGGTGTTTGCTTACAGGAACCAAAATTACACTCTGCTGTTATTTCTCACATCTCAGGCTATAATTTATTGTATTCTTCAGATCCTTTTCCTGATGGGACCTTTAATGAAAGTGCCCTTCTTCTCCGCACTGATATTCCGTACCATCAGCTATTTATTCATACTTCGCTGCATTACACAGCAGCCCGTATCCACTTACATAGGTGGTATACGCTCTGTTCTTTATATCTCTCTCCTTCTCGGGCATTATCTATTCAGGATTTTGCCTTCCTTGTTTCGTCATTACCGCCACCGATTCTGTTACTTGGTGATTTTAATGCCCACCATTTCCTCTGGGGAGGGTCTCACTGTGATTCCCGTGGAATTCAGTTAGAGGCTTTTCTTGCCACCCACCCCCTCCATGTTTTAAATACAGGTACTCACACCCATTTTGATCCTCGGACTCATACTCTCTCTTGCATCGATCTCTCAGTTTGCTCTTCCTCCGCCGCATTAGACTTTACTTGGTCTGTTCTCCCGGACTTACATGACAGTGATCATTTCCCAATCATTCTTACTTCCCCTTCATATTCGCCACCTCTTCGCACCCCACGCTGGCAATTTAATCGGGCAAATTGGAACCTTTACTCACACCTGACTGTTTTTAAAGAGGTTCCTTCTTCGTCCTCCATCGATGAGCTTTTACACCTCTTCTCGTCCTCCGTTTTCACCGCAGCTTCTCATTCTATACCCCAAACTTCGGGTAGGCATTCTCAGAAATGCGTGCCTTGGTGGTCTCCTGCTTGTGCTCGTGCAGTACGTTTGAAACGCGCTGCATGGGGCAGGTACCGGTACAATAGAACCACAGAGCGACTCCTTGATTTTAAACAGAAGCGTGCGATCGCTCGCCGTGTCATCCGTGACGCTAAACGCACTTGCTGGCGAGATTATGTCTCCACCATCACCTCTGCTTCCTCTATGAGTGCAGTCTGGAAAAAAGTACGAAAACTGAGTGGTAAATATTCTCCTGACCCGGCTCCTGTTCTGCGGGTTGCCGGTGTTGATATAGCAAACCCACTAGATGTTGCCAATGAAATTGGCAATCATCTGGTCCGTATTTCTCAGGGACTCCATCTATGCCCCTCATTTCTTTCCTCAAAGTCTGCCAGAGAGTTAGCACCCTTGGACTTTTCTTCTCTCAGAGAAGAACAGTATAATGTGCCTTTTACACTTGAAGAACTGGAGGCAACACTCTCAGCTTGTCGATCATCGGCAGCTGGGCCCGACGACATTCATATTCGTATGCTACAACATTTACATCAGTCAGCCCTTGCAGTCCTATTACGCCTTTACAATCTTATTTGGTCACAAGGAGTTCTTCCACAGCTGTGGAAATCCGCCATTGTTCTCCCTTCCCGCAAACCAGGCACTACGGGACATGAAACCTCCCACTATCGTCCCATTGCTCTTACCAGTGCAGTTTGCAAAGTAATGGAACGTCTAGTAAATAGACGTTTAGTGTGGTATTTAGAGACACACAACAGTCTCTCCACTCGTCAATATGGCTTTCGTAAGGGACGTTCTACCATAGACCCCTTACTGCGCTTGGATACGTATGTTCGTAATGCCTTTGCGAATAACCACTCAGTTATTGCCATATTTTTTGACCTTGAGAAGGCATATGACACAACTTGGAGGTATAATATTTTAGCCCAAGCCCACTCCTTAGGCCTTCGAGGCAATCTACCATCCTTCCTTAAGAACTTTTTAACTGACAGGCATTTCCGTGTTCGGGTTAATAATGTGCTCTCCCCGGACTTTGTCCAAGCTGAAGGTGTCCCCCAGGGATGTGTTCTGAGCACAACACTTTTTCTCCTTGCTATTAATGATTTGGCCTCTAGTCTTCCATCAAATATTTGGTCATCACTCTATGTTGATGACTTCGCTATTGCCTGTGCAGGCGCTGACTGTCACCTCCTTACAGTTTCTCTCCAGCATGCAGTCGACCGTGTTTCCAATTGGGCCACCACACATGGGTTTAAATTTTCCAGCACTAAAACCCACCAAATCACTTTCACTAGACGCTCTGTCATCTCTGATCATCCTTTGTACCTCTATGGCTCACGTATCCCTGAACGTGATACAGTCAAGTTTCTGGGCCTCCTCTTTGATCGTAGGTTATCCTGGAAACCTCACATTACCTCTCTGAAGGCAACTTGTCACAGCCGGCTGAACCTTCTTAAAACCCTTGCTCATCTTTCGTGGGGAGCTGATCGTCGAACCCTCCTTCACCTACATTCCACCCTTATTTTATCGAAACTTGATTATGGTGACCAGATCTATTCAGCGGCATCTCCTGCTACTCTCTCTAGCCTTAACCCCATTCATCACCAAGGATTACGTTTATGCCTTGGTGCTTTTCGCTCTTCCCCTGTCGAAAGCCTCTATGCAGAAGCGAACGTTCCATCCTTATCCGATCGCCGTGATGCCCATTGCCTGCGCTACTATGTACGCTCTCATGATCTCCGCAATCCTTCCATTTATAGAATGGTCACTGATATTAGTAGACATTCTTTATTTGTTCGCCGCCCCTGCTTACTCCATCCCTTCTCTCTTCACCTTCATTCGCTCTTGTCTTCTCTTCAACTACCACCTTTCTATGTACATGTAGCATCTCACTTTTCCCTACCCCCCTGGGAAGTTCCAGCTGTTCGAGTCTGTTCTTTCTCCCTCCCTTGCTCGAAAGCCCAACTGTCTACGGTCGCTTCCCGCTCTCTTTTTCTTGACCACTTTCACTCTCATTCTCATGCCATTGCTGTGTACACAGATGGCTCTAAGTCTTCTGACGGCGTAGGATTCGCAGCAGTGTTTCTGGACAGCGTCGTACAAGGGCATTTACTATCTTCAGCTAGTATTTTTACTGCTGAATTATATGCCATCCTTACAGCACTTATCCGTATTGCATCTATGCCTGTGTCATCATTTGTGGTTGTCTCAGACTCCCTTAG
The DNA here is from genome assembly GCF_038502225.1 of Cherax quadricarinatus. Taxonomy (NCBI): domain Eukaryota; kingdom Metazoa; phylum Arthropoda; class Malacostraca; order Decapoda; family Parastacidae; genus Cherax; species Cherax quadricarinatus. The sequence continues at coordinate 99,853 of NC_091377.1, forward strand.
TGCTTTACAGGCTATACAAAAATTTGATACACCTCACCCCTTAGTCCTCCGTATCCAACTTTGGCTACGCCGCATCTTTACTAAGCATAAAGATATTGTTTTTTGTTGGGTCCCTGGTCATGTTGACGTACAGGGCAATGAACAGGCAGACACTGCTGCGCGGTCAGCAGTACATGACCTACCAGTTTCTTATAGAGGTATTCCATGTACGGACTATTTTGCTGTAATATCTTCCCACCTTCACACCCGTTGGCAACAACGTTGGTCTACTATGCTCGGCAACAAACTTCAGTCTATTAAACCGAGTATAGGTTACTGGCCGTCTTCTTATCACCAGTGTCGAGGTTGGGAGACTACTCTCTCCCGTCTTCGCATTGGCCATACTCGTCTTACTCATGGATATCTCATGGAGAGGCGTCTTGCTCCTCTCTGTGAGAATTGCCAAGCTCCATTATCAGTCAGCCACATTCTGTTGGACTGCCCACTTTATCAACGAGCACGCAGAATTTACCTCTGTCGTCGTCTTCGCCCCGCTGCTCTCTCTTTACCTTCCCTTCTCGCTGATAGACCCACCTTTCATCCGGACTCTCTCATTGACTTTTTGACAACGACTGACTTACTTCACAAATTCTGATACTTTCAGCCCTTTCTACTTGTATCTCTTGCTACCCTCTACCCCCGTACTACCCCCTGCCCCGCTGTTTTCTGTAACCTGCTGATCCTCCCCCCTCCCTTCTGCCATCCAATTCCCTTGCTTCCTTCCCTACCCTGCAGCGCTGTATAGCCCTTGTGGCTTAGCGCTTCTTTTTGATTATAATAATAAAAAAAGTATCCAAGGGGTAAGGACCTAAAATGGATCCCATGGAAAATAAGCCACACTTTGCTTTCATGGCCTCTTCAAGGGGGGCTCCTTGGCGTGGTGAAGAGGCTCTTGGTCTGGGGAATTAGACCTGTCGGTCTTCTTCCTCAGACCGAACCTAATTACCCCCCAATCTCCCCTCCCCTATCCCATCCTCCCATTTTTCCTTTCCTCCTCCTCCTCCCCACCCCTCCCTTTTGCCCTCCCTCTTTTTGGCCTTTGGGATTTCTCCCACAGGCGCACTAGTTCCTAGGTAGGGGAAAGGGTACCGGGGTCTATCCCATTCCGTTGAGGTTCTTGGCGGTGGCGTAGTTTGCCGTGGAATCTGGATCACCTGAGGATGTCCCGATCCCTCTCCGGTATCCCGGAGTAGCTTTGGGTGGTGGACGAAGGAGGTATGCTTTGTGGCGGATATCCGGCCGCCCTCTCTTTTGTCCACCGAGGTAGCTCGGCAGATGTGAGGTTGCTATCCCGGATTGTTAGTTTACTAGCATGATGGGTAGGGTATGGCACGGGTTCCATGCTGCATCTGCGCTACTTGCAGTGCTGAGGTCCTCTTGGGCGCGGAGGGAGATTTCTGGCCCTTTCATTCCTCCTAGGAACTATCCCTCCCCGGTCCCCCCTTTTTTTATTCTTTTTTTTTATTTTTATTTTTTCTTCCTAACCATGGCAGCCCTAGTCCATGAACCTACTACCCCCGGGCCCCTTCTTGATACCGCACCCTGTTCTGACCCTGCCTCGTCTTTGGACCACTCTTCAGACACTCCTCATGCCTCTGTACCTATTGCCGGTGCTGTTTCCTCACCCGCTTCAGGTACTGAGGCCTCGACTGACTCCTTTGATTTATCGGACCTTCGCTCTCCTCTGACTATGCTTCTGGCCTCTCCCTCTACAGTGCGGCAATTTTCAAATCGCCGACCCGTTCCACGTCGGACCAACTCTGGTCCCACGCCTAAACGCCAACGACAATTACCTGCTGATGATACTTCTCCACCTTCTCGTTCTTCTCAGAAACGATCGACACGTCCTTCACTACCTTTCCACGCTCAGTTTCAGACTGAACAATGGACTAAATTCTTCACTTTACGACCGACTTCCTCTACTGCCTATCTTTCTGACCACAGTATTGGCAAGGCACTCCTACGCCATGTTGGTAAAGATATTTCTTTTCATGCTCTTAAGAGTGGTACGTGCATCATTACCGTACAGAATGCTACCCAGGCTCATGAGCTCTCTCGTCTTTCCCATATCGATACTGTTCCTGTCACTCTTGAAAAACATCATTCCCTCAATTCTTGTAGTGGTACCGTCATTCTGCCCCATACCATAGTTCAACAAAATTTCCAGACATGTGGCACTGACATTCTTGAACAGCTGGAACTCCAAGATCTCCCAATCCTCAAGGTAGACACTTGCGTTCTTCCTGCCCGCGGGCGGAGACGATACCCTAGCAATGTGGCTCGTTTAACTTTTGACAGCCGAGAACTCCCATCCTCAGTTTATATAGCAGGACATCGGTTACAAGTTCGAAAGGTGATCCCTACACCACAACAGTGTAGAAATTGCTGGCGATTTGGCCATCCAGTGAAATATTGCAGATCTATCGCCGAATGCCCAGTCTGTGGTGCCGATGACCATTCTAATACGTCTTGCAATCGATCTCCCTCTTGCATTAACTGTCATGAGGCTCACCCTTCGTACTCTCGCTGTTGTCAAGTCTATTTAAATGAGCAGGAAATCCGTTACCTCAAAGAGACAGAAGGTCTCCCTTATGCCATGGCAGTTTCTCATCTCTGCCTCCAAGGGAGACTCCCACGTGTTTCTTATTCCCGTGTTTCAAAACGTCCCCCCACTTCTGGTATCCCATCTTCTACACCCACCTCTGTGGTTACCTCTCCCATAGTCACTCCTGTATCTAATCCTTTTGCTGTCCTCTGCTCAGACATCCCTACTTCAACGCCTCGGTCTGATCTCGCTTCTTCGAGTTCTCTCTCACAAACCTCAGTATCGACGAGACCTCGTACGACACCTCCTCCCAATCGTCCCTCTACTTCTCAAAAGTCAAAAAAAGGTCCGTTAACACCTCCTACCCATCTTCCACCTCCTCATTTTACCCTCCCTGTCTCTGTCCCTGGTTCTCCCCCTCTCACTGGCTCAGTTACAAGTGTAGAGGTTCACCCTCCTCCTCGTACTGTACCTTCCTCCCCTGTTCCCTCCCAAGTTTCTTCCTCTTCTGCCACCTCCCAGGTTCCTGCCTCTTCTGCCCCCTGCCACGCTTCTCCAGTTCCCTCCACCCTTTCGCCCCCCCCCCTACCTTGGTACAGTTCAATACAGTTCCAATCTTTACTCATCCTCCCCCTACCATTTCCAATATTGTCTCCCATATGACGTCTCTGAATTCAGAAACACTTGAAGCAATCTCTGAATATATTGCAGAGACCAAACCATCAATGGACACTGATCTACCTTCCGCTCTTTCTCTCTCCTCTGCTCCATCTGCGCAACTCCTTTCTTCACAGCGCACCGTTCCTTCGCTGCTTGAACGTTTTCCACTGCCTCCGCATGTGGACTTTTCTAACCCCTCTAGTCCGTAGGAACCCTTACCTGCAGATTTCAAGTATCTTTATCATTGCCAATCATGGCCTATTTACAGTGGAATATATGCGGCCTCAGGGGTAATCGGGGTGAGCTTCAGATGTTACTCTCCCAGTTTGCCCCTGTTGGTGTTTGCTTACAGAAACCAAAATTACACTCTGCTGTTATTTCTCCCATCTCGGGCTATAATTTATTGTATTCTTCAGATCCTTTTCCTGATGGGACCTTTAATAAAAGTGCCCTTCTTCTACGCACTGATATTCCGTACCATCAGCTATTTGTTCATACTTCGCTGCATTACACAGCAGCCCGTATCCACTTACATAGGTGGTATACGCTCTGTTCTTTATATCTCTCTCCTTCTCGGGCATTATCTATTCCGGATATTGCCTTCCTTGTTTCGTCATTACCGCCACCGATTCTGTTACTTGGTGATTTTAATGCCCACCATTTCCTCGGGGGGGGGGGGTCTCACTGTGATTCCCGTGGAATTCAGTTAGAGGCTTTTCTTGCCACCCACCCCCTCCATGTTTTAAATACAGGTACTCGCACCCATTTTGATCCTCGGACTCATACTCTCTCTTGCATCGATCTCTGTCTGCTCTTCCTCCGCCGCATTAGACTTCACTTGGTCTATTCTCCCGGACTTACACGACAGTGATCATTTCCCAATCATTCTTACTTCCCCTTCATATTCACCACCTCTTCGCACCCCACGCTGGCAATTTAATTGGGCAAATTGGAACCTTTACTCACACCTAACTGTTTTTAAAGAGGTTCCTTCTTCGTCCTCCATCGATGAGCTTTTACACCTCTTCTCGTCCTCCGTTTTAACCGCAGCTTCTCATTCTATACCCCAAACTTTGGGCAGGCATTCTCAGAAATGCGTGCCTTGGTGGTCTCCTGCTTGTGCTCGTGCAGTACATTTGAAACGCGCTGCATGGGGCAGGTACCGGTACAATAGAACCACAGAGAGACTCCTTGATTTTAAACAGAAGTGTGCGATCGCTCGCCGTGTCATCCGTGATGCTAAACGCACTTGCTGGCGAGATTATGTCTCCACCATCACCTCTGCTTCCTCTATGAGTGCAGTCTGGAAAAAAGTACGAAAACTGAGTGGTAAATATTCTCCTGACCCGGCTCCTGTTCTGTGGGTTGCCGGTGTTGATATAGCAAACCCACTAGATGTTGCCAATGAAATTGGCAATCATCTGGCCCATATTTCTCAGGGACTCCATCTATGCCCCTCATTTCTTTCCTCAAAGTCTGCCAGAGAGTTAGCACCCTTGGACTTTTCTTCTCTCAGAGAAGAACAGTATAATGTGCCTTTTACATTTCAAGAACTGGAGGCAACACTCTCAGCTTGTCGATCATCGGCAGCTGGGGACGACATTCTTATTCATATGCTACAACATTTACATCAGTCAGCCCTTGCAGTCCTATTACGCCTTTACAATCTTATTTGGTCACAAGGAGTTCTTCCACAGCTGTGGAAATCTGCCATTGTTCTCCCTTTCTGCAAACCAGGCACTACGGGACATGAAACCTCCCACTATCGTCCCATTGCTCTTACCAGTGCAGTTTGCAAAGTGATGGAACGCCTAGTAAATAGACGTTTAGTGTGGTATTTAGAGACACGCAACAGTCTCTCCACTCGTCAATATGGCTTTCATAAGGGACGTTCTACCATGGATATCTCATGGAGAGGCATCTTGCTCCTCTCTGTGAGAATTGCCAAGCTCCATTATCAGTCAGCCACATTCTGTTGGACTGCCCACTTTATCAACGAGCACGCAGAATTTACCTCTGTCGTCGTCTTCGCTCCGCTGCTCTCTCTTTACCTTCCCTTCTCGCTGATGGACCCACCTTTCATCCGGACTCTCTCATTGACTTTTTGACAACAACTGACTTACTTCACAAATTCTGATACCTTCAGCCCTTTCTACTTCAATCTCTTGCTACCCTCTACCCCCGTACTATCCCCTGCCCTGCTGTTTTCTGTAACCTGCTGATCATCCCTCCTCCCTTCTGCCATCCAATACCCTCGCTTCCTTCCCTACCCTGCAGCGCTGTATAGCCCTTGTGGCTTAGCGCTTCTTTTTGATTATAATAATAATAATAATAATTTGCTTTCATGGAATAGCCTTGGTAATTAACCCCCTTCCCTGGGTTACTAATTTTAATAAATCTTTTTTTTTTTTATCACACCACACTTGTCACACATTAGTTTCACTACTTCCTTACCCATCTGTATAGTGTCACTTTACCACCTTTGCACCTCTCACACAGGTATGAGGCAGGGATGGCCATGCAGAATGTTGTGTACGTGGTTCTGGCTTCACTCTCTGGCATCATGATCATCTGGTTCATCCTGGAAAACACTATCCTGGACCGCTTCGTCCGCTACACTGTCACACCATATGCTGGTAAATTGACCATACGACTCGTTTATATTCTCAATTTTAGGATTAAGGTGCAGGTGTTGGAGTGGTGTAAGAAGTACAGGTTCAGATTCTTCAAACGTCAAATTACCGGAGGCGGTACTTTCCTATATAATTTATTTATTTATTAAAGTTCATTCCTGTATGACCCTCATGGGTGTGCGATTAGTTATGATTAAAATAAATAATGGTGTTCATTAGCAAGGTAGACTACATTCTCGGTCAAAAAAAGTATCCAGTATGAAGACACCAAGTTTCAAATTAATGTTGTGTTTTGGGTAAAGTTCAATAAGAGAGGATTAAAGAATGAATCTCCCCAGAACTATACGTGGACCCCCGCATAACGATCACCTCCGAATGCGACCAATTATGTAAGTGTATTTATGTAATTGCGTTTGTACGTGTATGTTTGGGGCTGTGAAATGGACTAATCTACTTCACAATATTCCTTATGGGAACAAATTCGGTCAGTACTGGCATCTGAACATACTTCTGGAGTGAAAAAATATCGTTAACCGGGGGTCCACTGTACTTAGGTTACCACTAACCTCGGTGTTGTAGTCACTTAAATTCTTCTTTTGGCTTGAAATGAAATTTTACATAGGTAAAATCAAACTAGCTTCTTTGAATACATAAGAAGGTAGTGATAATGCTGTAACTTCTCATCCTTCTTAGTGGTGGTGCTAGCTCTGGTTGGAATCTACATTCAGCAGTATGCAGAGGCGACCACAGAGACTGGCTACTTCATCGTGGTTCTGCTGGGAGTTTCTGTCTTCTGCTTCGTAGCTCGGATGGGCCTGGTGATAGTTCGTGCCTGCAAGAGCCCCCTCTACGTCAACAACAAGATCGGTGACGACCCAGTGTTGAGCTTCGCTGCATGATACTGGGGTTACGTCGACCCATCTACTACACAATCCATCGCTACTTACTCCAGCCTCTAGTAGAGATGTCGTGCTACAGTTCTTGTAGTAGTGTCTTGTAAATGTTTATTTTTTTGAAGTGATGCTTGAGGATATCAATCTGACGTAGCAATGTGTTCAGAAGATGTTCAGAGAACATGCTGTCTGCTACGTGCTCTCACAAAGATATAACTCACTTGAAGCTTAGTACAAGGGCCATCATATCCATTTGTTAGTTCCACGAGACAATGTAACAAATATTCATGCATCTGATAGCCGGTTTCTTCACCATTTATCTACAGGTTTTCAACACCTGTAGATGAGCACCATGTATGCCTTAAATATACGAAAAAAAAAACTTTCTTGATGCTAATTTCCTCTTTTGGTTTCAAAAATTTTATCCCAAAGATAAGAGTATCATGTTAAGACCAACAGATGCTGTTGATTTGATGCTGTCGATTCACTATGATGAGCCATGAGGCCTAGCTGTTAGAATTTAAGAATTCATATTCACCCAAGCATTGCCTTTGTCTATATATGGATCAAATTTGTAATTTTTTTTTTTTTTAGAGATTTATAATGTTTTCTGTGATATTTATTCAGAAGTTCAACTGTTTTGATCAACATTAGTAAATACTGAGACTAATGTGATATTCTGTCACAATATTTTTTTCTAGTTATATATATTGTTTATTTTTCATTGTTTATATTACATCTTTGCATATAGACAAAATTTTGTCCTTTGGTAAGATTTGTCGTGAATTTGAGTGCTAGTAAAAGGTACTTGGGAGAAATTTTAGATGATGGGAGAGATTTTGCCATATCTCAGGCTGTAGTAGATTCTGAATGACAGAGATAAATGATGCAGAGAAAACTATTGTAAACTCCATTTCGTTCTAGGTAGAGTTCGACTTGAAGATGTAACCAGATCAAAGCCTAGTTTACACTGAAGGTTTCCTCTGCTCCATGTATGATTTTCTTGTATACTAGTGGGCAAAACCTGCCATTCTATGATAGGTTCTGAACATCCCTGGCTCTTGAGCCTAAGGTTTAACTGTCCGTGTTGTGTAAATTTGATTTTTAAGATTATATTCCACATGTCCACAAATCGTAAGTGATAATATAGGATTTTTTGGTTCGGTATTTACCCAAACTTTCGCCTTTGTTTTGAAACCCTTGTTAAGTAGTTTGCAAGTGTTTATGTGAATATTTTCTGTATTTATGTAGATTATACATAATATGAATGACAATGCTTCAAAGCCTTAGCAAAAAAAAAAAACCATTTTTATCTTTGTTTTAAGTGTACGTATTTACATCGTTATGTAACTGTAATTTCATCTTTTTTTTTTTACTTTTAAATTCTGCTAAAAAAAATGTCCCATACCTGAAATGTCCTACCAACAAAATATTTATCATTACACACAGCATACATGAGGGGGATTGCCAATGGACCCCTGGCTGTCTTCAAAAAGGTGCTGGACAGGCACCCAAAGTCAGTAACTGATCAACCGGGCTGTGGTTCTTACGTCAGGTTGCATGCGGTCAACAGTAACAGCCTGATTCCACCATGAGGCCTGGTCACAGACCGGGCCGCGGGGACACTGACCCCCCGAAACCCTCTCCAGCTGCACTGAGAGGACTTTGTTGCCTTATAAATGCTTTAAAATCAAAGGCAGCATTGGCTACCTATAGATCAATGCCTTTTTTACTTGCCTCTGGGTGAACAAGAATATAAATATACAAAACAAGCCTTTTTTTTCGCTAGTTTTGCTATATGAGTTTTATCAGTCTTGAAAAAGCTCTACTTACAGGTTTGTTGTGTATAAATGTTATTGTCCACATACCTTTTGGTGTTATGCTGTTCTAACCAGGAATATAAAGCTGTGATGAACACGAGTACTGGCAGATATTACAAGCACATATGTAACATTGTACATGTAGACTCGTAAGAAAAAACCAGATCCTCTATCTTGTTACATTCAAAGCTACACATAGCAATAACACCCTTGAAGGGTGGTGCCTTAGTTCTAAAAAAGGGCTCTTGGAATAAGAAATTTGAGCTGCTCTTCCTTGAATGATGATTACCTCCCATGAACGGTAGTCAAAAGAATACAGATGCGCTTAACAATTCACAAACAGAGAAATTATTTAGAAACATCTATACGTCCACACAGGACGTCGGCTTCGTGGTAAAGTACTGTGGACTCTGATACAGAGTTTGCAGGTTCGAGTCCTGTGTGGACGTAGAGATAATGTTTGTAAATTACAGATGTGTATAATGGGTCCGGGGATTGGGTCGCAAAGTTTTCACAGCTGAACAAGTTACAATACGACTCTCATGGGTTTAGAGCATCCTTGTGAACGTAGTAATTAGCAATAACTATCAGAAATATTGATTTGTGGGTGGGCGCTGAAGGTGTTTCAGCAATGAGTGGAAGCAAGTGTTGTTTACTAATGTATTTCCTGCTGGGAATGGTGAGCTGTTAGTGCAGAAATATCGCCATTTTTGGCAGCGCCTGAAACGTGTGACCACTGAGCAGTTCATTTTGGTGTTAACCAAAAGGTTTCTATATTTCGAAATTAATGAAAATTCTAACTGTTCGTATTTTATATATTCTGTGCTTAAGTCACTACATTAGATAAGAAGCCACATATGTCAGCAACTTGTAGGAACTTAGTGTTGTTTAGTGAATAGAAACATGGACAAGACGTGTTCTGTTTCGGAGTATGTAACATGCAAGATGTTGGATGCAGATGGCAAACTGGCAACAACAGTGATGGGAAAATACAAATAATACCACGGGTGGGGCTAGAACCCGTGGTCAGAGTGTCGTAAAGCTCCAGACCGACGCGTTATACACTGGCCCAGCTGGCCCAGTAGATAACGCATCGGTGTGGAGTTGTATGACTCAATGATCGCGGGTTCAAGCCCTACCCGTGGTATGTTAGCAGTCGTGTCATTACGATTTCGTGAGTCAAGGATAAATACGTTGCAGAAGCCACTTATACACTGATAACTTTCCCATCATGACTTGAACATTAACCACCGGAACGAGGCTACTTATTAACTGCAGAAGTGACCCTGATACACATGGGCCTTGTAATTGTATTTTCTTCCTGCTGTATTTATAAATATTTAAATTGAAATGTCAGTCACACAACTCAAAAAATATGAAATGAGATCACAGTAAACAGGTGATATCACAAAATGCAAAACAATCACTGTGAAAAAATATGAAATTCCAAGCGCTTTCGTGACTTTTCACATTATCAAGGAACGAAAGTGCTTGGAATTTAAATATTTTTTCAGTGTTCTGCATGTAATATATATATATATATATATATATATATATATATATATATATATATATATATATATATATATATATATATATATATATATATATATATATATATATATATATATATATATATATATATTAAACCTGCAGTTTTGTTTAAAAGATATTTATTACATCACGGTTTTTTTTGGTTTATATAGCCTAAATGGGTCTATGGCATTTATTATAGATTTAGATTGTGCGACAAAAATTTATATTTCCCTTTTAATGTTTCATGTAAAGAATTTTTATAATCAGTGAACCCCTTGGGGTTATACTACCCCTACGGGTTTACACCTCTCCCATGAATGTAATAATAGCTCTTGTATTTGTTTCAATGTTTCCTAATGAACAAGAAAAGAATAATATTCATACTATAATGTAGACAAATACACAGGTATACTGAACAAATACACAGGTATACTGAACAAATACACAGGTATACTGAACAAATACACAGGTATACTGAACAAATACACAGATATACTGAACAAATACACAGGTATACTGAACAAATACACAGGTATATTGAACAAATACACAGGTATACTGAACAAATACACAGGTATACTGAACAAATACACAGGTATACTGAACAAATACACAGGTATACTGAACAAATACACAGGTATATTGAACAAATACACAGGTATACTGAACAAATATACAGGTATACTGAACAAATACACAGGTATACTGAACAAATACACAGGTATACTGAACAAATACACAGGTATACTGAACAAATACACAGGTATACTGAACAAATACACAGGTATACTGAAATACACAGGTATATTGAACAAATACACGGGTATACTGAACAAATACACGGGTATACTGAACAAATACACAGGTATACTGAACAAATACACAGGTATACTGAACAAATACACAGGTATACTGAACAAATACACTGGTATACTGAACAAATACACAGGTATACTGAACAAATACACAGGTATACTGAACAAATACACAGGTATACTGAAATACACAGGTATATTGAACAAATACACAGGTATACTGAACAAATACACAGGTATACTGAACAAATACACAGGTATACTGAACAAATACACAGGTATACTGAACAAATACACAGGTATACTGAACAAATACACAGGTATATTGAACAAATACACAGGTATACTGAACAAATACACAGGTATATTGAACAAATACACAGGTATACGGAACAAATACACAGGTATACTGAACATAAATGCACAGGTATACTGAACAAATACACAGGTATACTGAACAAATACACAGGTATACTGAACAAATACACAGGTATACTGAACAAATACACAGGTATACTGAACAAATACACAGGTATATTGAACAAATACACAGGTATACTGAACAAATACACAGGTATACTGAACATAAATGCGCAGGTATACTGAACAAATACACAGGTATACTGAACAAATACACAGGTATACTGAACAAATACAGCCCTTGTGGCTTGGCGCTTCTTTTTGATTATAATAATAATAATAATAATAATAACTGAACAAATACACAGGTATATTGAACAAATACACAGGTATATTGAACAAATACACAGGTATACTGAACAAATACACAGGTATACTGAACATAAATGCACAGGTATACTGAACAAATACACAGGTATACTGAACAAATACACAAGGTATACTGAACAAATACACAGGTATATTGAACAAATACACAGGTATACTGAACAAATACACAGGTATACTGAACAAATACACAGGTATACTGAACAAATACACAGGTATATTGAACAAATACACAGGTATACTGAAATACACAGGTATATTGAACAAATACACAGGTATACTGAACAAATACACAGGTATACTGAACAAATACACAGGTATATTGAACAAATACACAGGTATACTGAACAAATACACAGGTATATTGAACAAATACACAGGTATACTGAACAAATACACAGGTATATTGAACAAATACACAGGTATACTGAACAAATACACAGGTATACTGAACAAATACACAGGTATACTGAACAAATACACAGGTATATTGAACAAATACACAGGTATACTGAACAAATACACAGGTATATTGAACAAATACACAGGTATACTGAACAAATACACAGGTATATTGAACAAATACACAGGTATACTGAACAAATACACGTATACTGAACAAATACACAGGTATACTGAACAAATACACAGGTATACTGAACAAATACACAGGTATATTGAACAAATACACAGGTATACTGAACAAATACACAGGTATATTGAACAAATACACAGGTATACTGAACAAATACACGTATACTGAACAAATACACAGGTATACTGAACAAATACACAGGTATACTGAACAAATACACAGGTATATTGAACAAATACACAGGTATACTGAACAAATACACAGGTATATTGAACAAATACACAGGTATACTGAACAAATACACAAGTATACTGAGCATAAATGCACAGGTATAATGAAATACACAGGTATACTGAACATAAATACCCGTGTATTTAAGTTCAGTATACCTGTGTATTCATGTTCAGTATAATTGTGTATTTATGTTCAGTATACCTAAGTATACTGAACATAGTCACACGGTCGACATAGGGCAAAATACTTTACGAAGTCTCGCTCTGCATATATGTTTAATACACCTGTCAGTATAACACCCACACACCTGTCAGTATAACACCCACACACCTGTCAGTATAACACCCACACACCTGTCAGTATAACACCCACACACCTGTCAGTATAACACCCACACACCTGTCAGTATAACACCCACACACCTGTCAGTATAACACCCACACACCTGTCAGTACAACACCCACACACCTGTCAGTATAACACCCACACACCTGTCAGTATAACACCCACACACCTGTCAGTATAACACATGCACACCTGTCAGTATAACACCCACACACCTGTCAGTATAACACCTACACACCTGTCAGTATAACACCCACACACCTGTCAGTATAACACTCGCACACCTGTCAGTATAACACCCACACACCTGTCAGTATAACACCCACACACCTGTCAGTATAACACCCACACACCTGTCAGTATAACACCCACACACCTGTCAGTATAACACCCACACACCTGTCAGTATAACACCCACACACCTGTCAGTATAACACCCACACACCTGTCAGTATAACACCCACCCACCTGTCAGTATAACACACACACACCTGTCAGTATAACACCTGTTAGTATAACACCCACACCTGTCAGTATAACACCCACACACCTGTCAGTATAACACCACACCTGTCAGTATAACACCCACACACCTGTCAGTATAACGCCCACACACCTGTCAGTATAACGCCCACACACCTGTCAGTATAACACCCACACACCTGTCAGTATAACACCCACACACCTGTCAGTATAACACCCACACGCCTGTCAGTATAACAATACCCACACACCTGTCAGTATAACAATACCCACACACCTGTCAGTATAACAATACCCACACACCTGTCAGTATAACAATACCCACACACCTGTCAGTATAACAATACCCACACACCTGTCAGTATAACAATACCCACACACCTGTCAGTATAACAATACCCACACACCTGTCAGTATAACAATACCCACACACCTGTCAGTATAACAATACCCACACACCTGTCAGTATAACAATACCCACACACCTGTCAGTATAACAATACCCACACACCTGTCAGTATAACAATACCCACACACCTGTCAGTATAACAATACCCACACACCTGTCAGTATAACACCCACACACCTGTCAGTATAACACCCACACACCTGTCAGTATAACACCCACACACCTGTCAGTATAACACCCACACACCTGTCAGTATAACAATACCCACACACCTGTCAGTATAACACCCACACACCTGTCAGTATAACACCCACACACCTGTCAGTATAACAATACCCACACACCTGTCAGTATAACACCCACACACCTGTCAGTATAACACCCACACACCTGTCAGTATAACACCCACACACCTGTCAGTATAACTCAGTCTATATTCTTCCCAATACAGTTTAATGTTAAAGGTCACTCGTTACATTTTCTCTTTAATTCCGAACACTCGGTTTTAAGTTAATATTGTAGCCTCTTAAGAATGTACATAATTTTATAATGTTAGAAATATAACTCAGTTTTTGGAACAGTTTTATTATTTTTACCTTCGTGCCCCTCAAGGAAGGTTCCTTGATGTTGGTGAGGGGCTCTTGATTTAGGGAATTGGATCTGTGCTCCAGTTCCCCGAATTAAGCCTGAATGCCTTCCAAATCCCTCCCCCCAGGCGCTGTATAATCCTCCGGGTTTAGCGCTTCCCCCTTGATTATAATAATTTACCTTCGTGATTTACTGCAATGTGTATAATGGGTAAATGGGTCGCCTTGTGCCAAATTTGCACACGGAAATTACTCCCTACGAAGGGAAATCCCTCAGGGGAGGTTCCTTGATGCTGATGAGGGGCTCTTGATCAAGGGAATTGGATCTGTTCTCCAGTTTCCTGAAATTAAGCCTGAATGCCTCCCCCCACATGCGCTGTATAATCCTATGGGTTTAGCGCTCCTCCATGATTATATAATATGAAAGGAAAGGACTCGGAAGGAGATGCAGCACCCCCCCCCCCCCACCCAGTGACAAGCAGGGGAACCATGAGTAAGACATAGGATTTTGTTTGGATTTTTAACCCTGGAGGGTTAGCAGCACTCGAGGTTAACCCAAGAAAGTCGGTGCGTCATCGAGGACTGTCTTATTGCCATTGTGTTCCTTCAATCTTGTCCCCCAGGATGCGACCCACACCAGTCCACTAACACCACCTACTTGCTAGGTGAAAGGGACAACAGGTGTAAGGGAACATGTCCGTTTCCACCATTGCCGGGGATCGAACCACGGACACTCAGTGTCTGAAACTAGAGCGTTTCCCACCAGGCCACAGAACCTAGAGTTTACCTGGAGAGAGTTCCGTACCTCACCTATGCTAATTGTGCTTGGGGATCAACTGCTGTATAGCCCTTGTGGCTTAGCGCTTCTTTTTGATTATAATAATAATGGGGATCAACTGCAGCAACACACCTAAAGCCAATAACCCAACAAAAAGCCGCAGTAAGAATAAACACTAAATCCCATCCCGGGGAACACCCCCCCCCCCACTCTTCATAGATCTAAACTTACTCCCTGTTCAGAACATCCACACTTACTACTGTGCAATCTACATCTACAGAACCTTAAATTCCAATATTAACCTTGATCTAAAACGCTTTCTTGATAGTTGTGACAAGATCCACATGCATAACACCAGTGTGGAAATTTATTTGGTCCCTAAAGTTCCACAGGACAGATCCGGCATGGCCGTGATGGAACGGCTGAGCTGGATGGCCCTTATACCCCACCCAAACATAAAAGCATTCTCTTGAGTTGGCGGGGATTGTTGGTAAGCTTATTTAATTTATAGATTTACTCTTCAGGGAAGAAGTAGGTAGTTTTACTGGTAGTACACTAATATTAGGATTATTGAGGCAACTGTAGATAATGTAGACCTAAGACCTTAACATAGGTAGTAATAGGCTGATAATGTAGGCAAACACTAGGATAAGTTAGCTAGGGAGAACTGGCAGCCCTAGTTTGAACGAAGAGACGAGGGTCTGGAAGAGAGACCAGCTCGTTCTTCTTAAGACAGATACCAACTGGACAAGACTTGCCGTGATCAGCAGACGGCGCCCCCCACGTGTCTTCACATTTGAGACCTGGGGAAATCTGGTAGAGGCACCTCGATGTACCGTAGATGACCTCCTCCGTCAGGCCCATACAGTAAGACAAGACCTCCACTTTATCTCGTAGATTTCTGGCCAGTGTCTGGGGAGATTGTGAGTTGAGTTTATCTGTGGGCCTGTGTTGCAGCTGGCAGAGCATGCCCAGTAAGTACCAGTGTCTCAAGGCAGTCTGGAAGCTAGTGTCCGTGTCTGCATAGTTATACTAGGGGATACATACCCTCTTGGATATAGGAATTTCTGAGGTGCAGGCAGGACACTAATAACGATTGAATATTGCAGGAATTAAGGCTCCTGGTTGCACGTGGTTTCTGAGGGGAAGTCCAAAGGGGCTAAGGCTAAGCTTAGGGAAGTTGAAGATCAGGATATATGCTGCAACACCAAGTAAGTTAGTCCTTTATACGTGCATGCAGGCGAGTTTTCTTGCAACATCAATCATTTGTGAAAATCTGTCCTATAAGCCACTTGTGAGGCTGAGGTACCCACCTCAGAGCTCGGTGTCAACAGAGTTTGCCAGGGTAGGTGACTCTCTTGGAGGCAGTCCACAGAAATTTTCACAACCAGACGCAAACATCTCTATGACATTCCCCATGTCCGACTAAACCTTTACAAAAATTCAATGTATGTCAAAGACCCTAACATCTGGAACACCCTACCTGAAAACTCTAGAACTGCAGACACATTCATCACATTCAAAACTACCGTTAGAAAACATTTTATCTCCCTGATACACCCTGTCAACTAACTACATAAAAACCACCTGGTGGTTCACACTTTCACTCACTCACCCATTTGACTATAAACACAAAAATACTAATCTTAATCTTAAAATAATGAATCCTAACTAGTCATAAGTTTGCCTATGATACTCCAATATAGAAACTATGTATTGTGCCAAAACAAAAGCATTCACATTGCTAAACTCACAAACTAGTATTTAGTCACTTAGTATTTAGTCAACTTAGTCCACAATTTGTAATAATTTAGGGCTAAGAATTAATCTAAGTCTGCCCGAAATGCCTAGCCATGCTAGGTGTTCTAGTGGCCCCCTCTGTAATTAGTATTTTATTACATGTAAACCACACAATAACCAAAATCTGTAAACCCCGCAATGTAATCCTTATAGAGAATAAACTTGATTGATTGATTATGTAGGACAGTGGGCTAGGACGGAGGTGAAGACTATACAGTGGGCTAGGATGGAGGTGAAGCCTATACAGTGGGCTAGGACAGAGGTGAAGCCTACACAGTGGGCTAGGACAGAGTTGACACCTACACAGTGGGCTAGGACGGAGGTGAAGCCTACACAGCAGGCTAGGACAGAGGTGAAACCTACACAGTGGGCTAGGACAGAGGTGAAACCTACACAGTGCGCTAGGACAGAGGTGAAGCCTACACAATGGGTTAGGACGGAGGTGAAACCTACACAGTGGGCTAGGACAGAGGTGAAACCTACACAGTGGGCTAGGACAGAGGTGAAGCCTACACAGTGGGCTAGGACAGAGGTGAAGCCTACACAGTGGGCTAGGACAGAGGTGGAAGGGTGAATGATACTTTGTTAATTAAGACAATCTGTCCCCCAGGGACGACATTGTCCGTAGACATATTAAATCTTTCATATTATTGATGGTACAATACCAAGTTGATAAATTTGCAACACTTGGTTACTGTGTATGATAATTGTACTTATGTGTACAGGTACACATAAGTACAATTATCATACACAGTAACATATGTGTAAATTACCTAGAATAGCCCAAAAAACTGAGTGACTCATTTCCATATGGGTTCTTGTAGCTTGCAAAAAAGTTTCCTTAATAAAAACAGCAACACAGTGTTGGCTTTATAAAATTATCCTGAGTTACTACCACTTTGGAGCTTATATCGTGAATAAACCTTCTATATGACATATTTTTTCCGTTTAACCTGGGGCAGAATTCGAGAAATGGTGATTGAAACACTGAAAGTTCAACTTTGTATTTAACTACATGAGTTACCCCTTAAAATTCTCTTATGCCTGATGTAAAGTAAGTAAATAACTCTAACTTTATTTAGGCATATTTACACACTTTTTGGATAGTTACAAATGCCTTACATAATACCGCATGTGTAAATTACCTAAGATAAGTGAAAAAAGTCAAATAAAATGACTTAATTCCACTGGGGTCCTTGATAAGAAGGTCGACTCTAGTCGATAGATGGCAGGAAGGTAACTGTCACACTCACAATAGACACTCGTCCCTCTGGCTCTCAAGTGTCATTAATGGCCTAGCAAGTGCCAAAACACAACTGACAGCTTCATGCACACACAGGAGCAGCTATTAAAATGGGGGCCATAGCTAGCAGGCAGAACGCTGGGGTCGAGGAGGTGGACATTGGGGTCAACCATGCCTACAGATACCCTCCTAAAAATGGTGAGACCTGCCGTAGTACCTCCTAATTTGCCTTTTCTTAGCTGGTTTAGCCCCTCAAGGAAGGTTCCTTGACGCTGGTGAGAGGCTCTTGATCTAGGGAAATGGATTTGTGCTCCAGCTCCCTGAAGTAAGCCTGAATACCATCCATTTTGTGTAATCCTACGGGTTTAGAGCTTCCCCTTAATTATAATAATTAAGGAAGGTTCCTTGACGCTGGTGAGGGGCTCTTGACTCATATAATGACTCTAACAACATGCTCATTGGAGAAGCCAGGTATAGGTACTCAAAAATTAGGGACAAAGGAATTAATGTACAATTGCTATGGATCCCATCACACATTGGATTACTCCTTCATGATAAAGTTGATATGTTAGCCAAGAAGAGTACCCAGAAGGAGAATGTAGAATATAACTTTGGTATAACTGTGTCTAGCATTAGGAATAATATTAGGAGAGAAGTAAATAATGAAAATGATTGTTATAGGAATGCAGTTAGAAGCCTGAGTAGATCTATAACTCACTGTGATAACATGAACGTAGATAAGTATGTTTATGGAGCAACCTGCAATGTGAACACTGATGTTGTAGTGGCCAGGCTTAGGCTTGGTTACAAGTACTGACTGATGTTGTAGTGGCCAGGCTTAGGCTTGGTTACAAGTACTGACTGATGTTGTAGTGGCCAGGCTTAGGCTTGGTTACAAGTACTGACTGATGTTGTAGTGGCCAGGCTTAGGCTTGGTTACAAGTACTGACTGATGTTGTAGTGGCCAGGCTTAGGCTTGGTTACAAGTACAGTGGACCCCCGCATAGCGAACTTAATCCGTGCAAGAGGGCTGGTCGTTATGCGAAATGTTCGCTATGCGAATTAATTTTCCCCATAAGAAATAATGGAAATAAAATTAATCCGTGCAAGACACCCAAAAGTATGAAAAAAAATTTTTTTTACCACAAAAAAATGTTAATTTTAGTACACACAAACTGAAAAAGGCATGCACAATTACATGACACTTACTTTTATTGAAGATCTGGTGATGATTGATGGGATGGGAGGAGGGGAGAGAGAGTGTTAGTGTTTAGAAGGGGAATCCCCTTCCATTAAGACTTGAGGAGGCAAGTCCTTTTCTGGGGTTACTTCCCTTCTTCTTTTAATGCCACTAGGACCAGCTTCAGAGTCACTGGACTTCTTTCGCACAACATATCTGTCCATAGTGGCCTGTACCTCTCGTTCCTTTATGATTTGTCTAAAGTGGTTCACAACAGTGTCATTGTAACAGTCACCAGCACGGCTTGCAATAGCTGTGTGAGGGTGATTTTCATCAAAAAAGGTTTGCACTTCAAGCCATTTTGCACACATTTCCTTAATCTTTGAAGTAGGCAATTCCTTCAATTTCTCTCTCCCCTCCTTTGAACCAGTTTCCCCAGGTCTGGCCTCTTGCTCTTGAAGTTGATCTATCAGCTCATCAGTGGTTAGTTCTTCATTGTCCTCCTCCACCAACTCTTCCACATCCTCCCCACTAACCTCCAACCCCAAGGACTTCCCCAATTCCACAATTGATTCCTCAACTGGTATACTACTCCTCTCAGGGTTAGCCTCAAACCCTTCAAAATCCCTTTTGTCTACACATTCTGGCCACAGTTTCTTCCAAGCAGAGTTCAAGGTTCTCTTAGTCACTCCCTCCCAAGCCTTACCTATAAGGTTTACACAACTGAGGATATTAAAGTGATCCTTCCAAAACTCTTTTAGAGTCAATCGAGTGTCTGTGGTCACTTCAAAGCACTTTTGAAACAGAGCTTTTGTGTACAGTTTCTTGAAGTTGGAAATGACCTGCTGGTCCATGGGCTGCAGGAGAGGAGTGGTATTAGGAGGCAAAAACTTCACCTTAATGAAGCTCATGTCCCCATAAAGTCGCTCTGCCACGTCTGTAGGATGACCAGGGGCATTGTCTAACACCAGGAGGCACTTAAGGTCTAATTTCTTTTCAGTTAGGTAATCTTTCACATTGGGGGCAAATGCATGGTGTAACCAGTTATAGAAAAATTCCCTAGTGACCCATGCCTTACTGTTTGCCCTCCACAGCACACACAAATTATCCTTGAGGACATTCTTTTGCCTGAACGCTCTGGGAGTTTCAGAGTGATACACTAATAAAGGCTTAACTTTGCAATCACCACTAGCATTGGCACACATCAACAAAGTAAGCCTGTCTTTCATAGGCTTATGTCCTGGGAGTGCCTTTTCCTCCTGAGTAATGTAGGTCCTGCTTGGCATTTTCTTCCAGAACAGGCCTGTTTCATCACAATTAAACACTTGTTCAGGTTCCAGTCCTTCAGTTTCTATGTACTCCTTGAATTCATGCACATATTTTTCAGCCGCTTTGTGGTCCGAACTGGCAGCCTCACCATGCCATATCACACTATGGATGCCACTACGCTTCTTAAATCTCTCAAACCAACCTTTGCTGGCCTTAAATTCACTCACATCATCACTAGTTGCAGGCATTTTTTTAATTAAATCGTCATGCAACTTCCTAGCCTTTTCACATATGATCGCTTGAGAGACGCTATCTCCTGCTAGCTGTTTTTCATTTATCCACACCAATAAGAGTCTCTCAACATCTTCCATCACTTGCGATCTTTGTTTCGAAAACACAGTTAAACCTTTGGCAACAACAGCTTCCTTGATTGCCGTTTTCTTGCCCACAATAGAAGCGATGGTTGATTTTGGTTTCTTGTACAACCTGACCAGGTCGGTGATACGTACTCCACTTTCATACTTATCAATGATCTCTTTCTTAATTTCAATGGGTATTCTTACCCTTTGAGGTGTAGGGTTGGCACTAGAAGCTTTCTTGGGGCCCATGGTCACTTATTTTCCACAAACAGCACCGAAAACACTGTAATAATACGAAATATTCCGAGTGTATGCGGCACATGTGAGGCTGGCTGAGGGCCCACATTGGACGCGTCTCGGACGAAGTTCGCTGAGCGGGTTTTTGTCCACTATGCGGGGCAAAATTTTAGCGAACAAAGCGTTCGCTATGCGGATTGTTCGCTATGCAAGGCGTTCGCTATGCGGGGGTCCACTGTACTGACTGATGTTGTAGTGGCCAGGCTTAGGCTTGGTTACAAGTACTGACTGATGTTGTAGTGGCCAGACTTAGGCTTGGTTACAAGTACTGACTGATGTTGTAGTGGCCAGACTTAGGCTTGGTTACAACTACTGACTGATGTTGTAGTGGCCAGACTTAGGCTTGGTTACAAGTACTGACTGATGTTGTAGTGGCCAGACTTAGGCTTGGTTACAAGTACTGACTGATGTTGTAGTGACCAGGCTTAGGCTTGGTTACAAGTACTGACTGATGTTGTAGTGGCCAGGCTTAGGCTTGGTTACAAGTACTGACTGATGTTGTAGTGACCAGGCTTAGGCTTGGTTACAAGTACTGACTGATGTTGTAGTAGCCAGACTTAGGCTTGGTTACAAGTACAGTGGACCCCCGCTTAACGATCACCTCCGAATGCGACCAATTATGTAAGTGTATTTATGTAAGTGCATTTGTACGTGTATGTTTGGGGGTCTGAAATGGACTAATCTACTTCACAATATTCCTTATGGGAACAAATTCGGTCAGTACTGACACCTGAACATACTTCTGGAGTGAAAAAATATCGTTAACCGGGGGTCCACTGTACTGACTGATGTTGTAGTGGCCAGACTTAGGCTTGGTTACAAGTACTGACTGATATTGTAGTGGCCAGGCTTAGGCTTGGTTACAAGTACTGACTGATGTTGTAGTGGCCAGGCTTAGGCTTGGTTACAAGTACTGACTGATGTTGTAGTGGCCAGGCTTAGGCTTGGTTACAAGTACTGACTGATGTTGTAGTGGCCAGGCTTAGGCTTGGTTACAAGTACAGTGGACCCCCGCATAGCGAACTTAATCCGTGCAAGAGGGCTGGTCGTTATGCGAAATGTTCGCTATGCGAATTAATTTTCCCCATAAGAAATAATGGAAATAAAATTAATCCGTGCAAGACACCCAAAAGTATGAAAAAAAATTTTTTTTACCACAAAAAAATGTTAATTTTAGTACACACAAACTGAAAAAGGCATGCACAATTACATGACACTTACTTTTATTGAAGATCTGGTGATGATTGATGGGATGGGAGGAGGGGAGAGAGAGTGTTAGTGTTTAGAAGGGGAATCCCCTTCCATTAAGACTTGAGGAGGCAAGTCCTTTTCTGGGGTTACTTCCCTTCTTCTTTTAATGCCACTAGGACCAGCTTCAGAGTCACTGGACTTCTTTCGCACAACATATCTGTCCATAGTGGCCTGTACCTCTCGTTCCTTTATGATTTGTCTAAAGTGGTTCACAACAGTGTCATTGTAACAGTCACCAGCACGGCTTGCAATAGCTGTGTGAGGGTGATTTTCATCAAAAAAGGTTTGCACTTCAAGCCATTTTGCACACATTTCCTTAATCTTTGAAGTAGGCAATTCCTTCAATTTCTCTCTCCCCTCCTTTGAACCAGTTTCCCCAGGTCTGGCCTCTTGCTCTTGAAGTTGATCTATCAGCTCATCAGTGGTTAGTTCTTCATTGTCCTCCTCCACCAACTCTTCCACATCCTCCCCACTAACCTCCAACCCCAAGGACTTCCCCAATTCCACAATTGATTCCTCAACTGGTATACTACTCCTCTCAGGGTTAGCCTCAAACCCTTCAAAATCCCTTTTGTCTACACATTCTGGCCACAGTTTCTTCCAAGCAGAGTTCAAGGTTCTCTTAGTCACTCCCTCCCAAGCCTTACCTATAAGGTTTACACAACTGAGGATATTAAAGTGATCCTTCCAAAACTCTTTTAGAGTCAATCGAGTGTCTGTGGTCACTTCAAAGCACTTTTGAAACAGAGCTTTTGTGTACAGTTTCTTGAAGTTGGAAATGACCTGCTGGTCCATGGGCTGCAGGAGAGGAGTGGTATTAGGAGGCAAAAACTTCACCTTAATGAAGCTCATGTCCCCATAAAGTCGCTCTGCCACGTCTGTAGGATGACCAGGGGCATTGTCTAACACCAGGAGGCACTTAAGGTCTAATTTCTTTTCAGTTAGGTAATCTTTCACATTGGGGGCAAATGCATGGTGTAACCAGTTATAGAAAAATTCCCTAGTGACCCATGCCTTACTGTTTGCCCTCCACAGCACACACAAATTATCCTTGAGGACATTCTTTTGCCTGAACGCTCTGGGAGTTTCAGAGTGATACACTAATAAAGGCTTAACTTTGCAATCACCACTAGCATTGGCACACATCAACAAAGTAAGCCTGTCTTTCATAGGCTTATGTCCTGGGAGTGCCTTTTCCTCCTGAGTAATGTAGGTCCTGCTTGGCATTTTCTTCCAGAACAGGCCTGTTTCATCACAATTAAACACTTGTTCAGGTTCCAGTCCTTCAGTTTCTATGTACTCCTTGAATTCATGCACATATTTTTCAGCCGCTTTGTGGTCCGAACTGGCAGCCTCACCATGCCATATCACACTATGGATGCCACTACGCTTCTTAAATCTCTCAAACCAACCTTTGCTGGCCTTAAATTCACTCACATCATCACTAGTTGCAGGCATTTTTTTAATTAAATCGTCATGCAACTTCCTAGCCTTTTCACATATGATCGCTTGAGAGACGCTATCTCCTGCTAGCTGTTTTTCATTTATCCACACCAATAAGAGTCTCTCAACATCTTCCATCACTTGCGATCTTTGTTTCGAAAACACAGTTAAACCTTTGGCAACAACAGCTTCCTTGATTGCCGTTTTCTTGCCCACAATAGAAGCGATGGTTGATTTTGGTTTCTTGTACAACCTGACCAGGTCGGTGATACGTACTCCACTTTCATACTTATCAATGATCTCTTTCTTAATTTCAATGGGTATTCTTACCCTTTGAGGTGTAGGGTTGGCACTAGAAGCTTTCTTGGGGCCCATGGTCACTTATTTTCCACAAACAGCACCGAAAACACTGTAATAATACGAAATATTCCGAGTGTATGCGGCACATGTGAGGCTGGCTGAGGGCCCACATTGGACGCGTCTCGGACGAAGTTCGCTGAGCGGGTTTTTGTCCACTATGCGGGGCAAAATTTTAGCGAACAAAGCGTTCGCTATGCGGATTGTTCGCTATGCAAGGCGTTCGCTATGCGGGGGTCCACTGTACTGACTGATGTTGTAGTGGCCAGGCTTAGGCTTGGTTACAAGTACTGACTGATGTTGTAGTGGCCAGACTTAGGCTTGGTTACAAGTACTGACTGATGTTGTAGTGGCCAGACTTAGGCTTGGTTACAACTACTGACTGATG
Organism: Cherax quadricarinatus; assembly: GCF_038502225.1. Lineage (NCBI taxonomy): Eukaryota > Metazoa > Arthropoda > Malacostraca > Decapoda > Parastacidae > Cherax > Cherax quadricarinatus. The sequence goes on from NC_091377.1 coordinate 124,559, forward strand.
TTGTAGTGGCCAGACTTAGGCTTGGTTACAAGTACTGACTGATGTTGTAGTGGCCAGACTTAGGCTTGGTTACAAGTACTGACTGATGTTGTAGTGACCAGGCTTAGGCTTGGTTACAAGTACTGACTGATGTTGTAGTGGCCAGGCTTAGGCTTGGTTACAAGTACTGACTGATGTTGTAGTGACCAGGCTTAGGCTTGGTTACAAGTACTGACTGATGTTGTAGTAGCCAGACTTAGGCTTGGTTACAAGTACTGACTGATGTTGTAGTGGCCAGACTTAGGCTTGGTTACAAGTACTGACTGATATTGTAGTGGCCAGGCTTAGGCTTGGTTACAAGTACTGACTGATGTTGTAGTGGCCAGGCTTAGGCTTGGTTACAAGTACTGACTGATGTTGTAGTGGCCAGGCTTAGGCTTGGTTACAAGTACTGACTGATGTTGTAGTGGCCAGGCTTAGGCTTGGTTACAAGTACTGACTGATGTTGTAGTGGCCAGGCTTAGGCTTGGTTACAAGTACTGACTGATGTTGCAGTGGCCAGGCTTAGGCTTGGTTACAAGTACTAACTGATGTTGTAGTGGCCAGGCTTAGGCTTGGTTACAAGTACTGACTGATGTTGTAGTGGCCAGGCTTAGGCTTGGTTACAAGTACTGACTGATGTTGTAGTGGCCAGGCTTAGGCTTGGTTACAAGTACTGACTGATGTTGTAGTGGCCAGGCTTAGGCTTGGTTACAAGTACTGACTGATGTTGTAGTGGCCAGGCTTAGGCTTGGTTACAAGTACTGACTGATGTTGTAGTGGCCAGGCTTAGCCTTGGTTACAAGTACTGACTGATGTTGTAGTGGCCAGGCTTAGGCTTGGTTACAAGTACTTCTGGCAGTTTGGGAGACACACAGATGATGATCAAACTAAATGTAAATTATGTGATCAGGCATATGGTCACTCTCTTGAACACTATGTGCTTAATTGTCCACTTATTGAGGAATACAGAGACAGACAGTATAATAACCTATGTGACATGTCAAGATATCTTATTAATGAAAATAAGATACCAGATATACTAAGCAAATTTCCTAAATTTGCTTGCAACAGATAAGTGAACTATAGATATGTAGATATAAATCCATATGTATTCCTGTTAACCCTTTGGGGCCTAGTTCCTAGGCCTTTTGTGTATCCATATGCTCTCGCGCTACCGTCCACAGGATGGATATGGGGTGCACAATAAACTAGCCACTTCGGTGGCGAAATCTAAAATCAGGTGAGGGGCTCTTGATCTGAGGAATTGGAGCTGTGAATACCTTCCACATCCCTCCTCGCCCCCACAGGCGCTGCATAACCCTACGGGTTTAGCGTTTCCTCTTCATTATGATAATTAGCTGGTTTAGAACTATAAGAACCCTGCCCTTGTGGTTTAGCACTTTTTTTTATTATAATAATAATAATAATATAAGAACCCTAATGGAAATCAGTCATTTAGACCTTTTTTAAGGGATTATCCTGGGTAATCTACACATATACTGCTATGTATGATAATTTATGTAATTATATGTACCTGTACCTGAATAAACTTATTAGCTGACTCAGACGATGTTCCTTGATGTTGGTGAGGGGCTCTTGATTTAGGGAATTGGATCTGTGCTCCAGTTCCCCGAATTAAGCCTGAATGCCTTCCACATCCCCCCCCCCCCAGGCGCTGTATAATCCTCCGGGTTTAGCGCTTCCCCCTTGATTATTATAATAATAATAATAATAATAATGACTCAGACGATGAATCGCCCTTACAGGTTTAACGCCTGTGTGAAAATACTCATGACAATCTCAGAAGGTCTACACATTCCTCCATAGGACATATATGGTGTATTTCTCGGGGTTATCCTGTAATTTTAGGTTTATTTTTTAAAATAATCAATGTTAAGTTGGTTTTTCCATGGATATATTTTGTGAAATTGGTAAAAAATAAGCAAACCTAATGTTACCCAAAATAACTCACTCAGGGGTGTCACTAGCACATTAAGAGACAATACAATAAGTGTCAGGGGCCCGAGACTGTTCAACTGCCTCCCAGCATAGATAAGGGGGATTACCAATAGACCCCTGGCAGTCTTCAAACTGGCACTGGACAAGCACCTAAAGTTGGTACCTGACCAGCTGGGCTATGGCTCGTACGTTGGATTGTGTGCAGTCAGCAGTAACAGCCTGGTTGATAAGGCTCTGATCCACCAGGAGGCCTGGTCACAGACTGGGCTGCAGGGGCATTGACCCCTGGAACTCTCTCCAGGTAAACTCAAAAATACCTGAAGTAACTTCACCTACTCTGCCAGAGGTAGATGTGGAACTGGTGTGTATTTGTTTATGTTCATTGGTAATAACTGTTGATCAGTCTTGGCATGGCATTTGAGCCAAAATAAAGCTATTATATTTGTCAAAATATTCATTAAAATAACATTTTAGCTCAAATTTCTTATTTTTTTAATATTTCACCCATTTTTATAAAAATCATATAAAAATTACAATAAAATATAAGATTAGGTATTTCGATCTATATTAAAGGATTTTTAGTCAAAATATTTTAATTTTAGTAGGAAAAAAAAATTCATGGTAAAAATTTTGTATGAAATAATGTACACATTTTCTAAAGAACCAGGTCTGGATATCAGCCATGACCCCTATGGGTTTAGCACTTCCCCTTAAATATAATAATTGACCTAAACAACAAGTTCTAGTACCTGACGTCATTGCTGTTTGACCCGTGTATTAATGTTGGTAGCTTTACCGACAATAGGTTACGTAAAAGGACACAAGTGCAACTAATGTGAATTAATGTTGGTAGAATTACCAACACTATGTATTGCTATTACTACTACAACTAATATTACTACTACTTCTACAACTAATATTACTACTACTACTACAACTAATATTACTACACCTAATATTACTACTATTACTACTACTAATATTACACCTCACTCTAAGCCTATATATACCCTCTGTGTCCATGTATTGTTTGTTACGGCTTGATAAAGCTCCTGGAGAGCGATACGTTGCCACAGTAAAACGTCACATTAGTTGCGCTTGTGTGCTTTTACCTGTATGACCCTTGTGGGTTTAGCGTTTAGTTATGATTATAATAGTAATAATTGTACCTGACTAGATATGCCAATTTCTGTGCTTAGCTTGTCTTGGCAGTCATTGTGTCCTGGTGACCTGGCAGTTATCATACTTTCACTCTGATGAAAAATATGCATATAAAAATAATATAGAATAATCAGTGAATATAATTTGTATTAAAATATAAATATATGAAATGGCTTATTTGGGAAATGGCCAGTGTGCTAAAAAAAAAAAAATAATGCTGCCCAAAAACCAAACTCGTATATCATATTATGGTATGCACTACATACAAATTTAGGATTAAGACGTGTGCAACTCTAGGGTATACCTTATGTTTTTATTGCTTAAACATTTTGCCTGCACACCAAGAGAGAATATAACACATAGACAGAGGTGTAAGTTTATTTAGATACAGGGACACATCAGTACAATTATCATACATAGTTTGACATGTGTCAATTACCTAGGGTTACCCAGAAAAAAAGTCACTTAACTTTTTATTGGGGATTACCCAAAAAAGAAGTCGGTGACTTATTTCCATTGAGGTCCTTGGAGTGGTAATTTTGAGGTGGTGGTCAGTATCTTAGAGGAATGAACAAATTTTGATAGACAAATTATTGATGACTGGACACCATGTAGCTACAGATAAAAAAAAAATAGGTATTAATGTGGAGAAGAGATGGACCCTTACAAGTTTAACATTTCCCCATGAATGTTATAATATTAATAATAATATAATAGGAAAGAGGGAAATTTTTTCCCAGTAAAAGTAGGCCTTAGACAAGGATGTGTGATGTCACCGTGGTTGTTTAATATATTTATAGATGGGGTTGTAAGAGAAGTAAATGCGAGGGTCTTGGCAAGAGGCGTGGAGTTAAAAGATAAAGAATCACACACAAAGTGGGAGTTGTCACAGCTGCTCTTTGCTGATGACACTGTGCTCTTGGGAGATTCTGAAGAGAAGTTGCAGAGATTGGTGGATGAATTTGGTAGGGTGTGCAAAAGAAGAAAATTAAAGGTGAATACAGGAAAGAGTAAGGTTATGAGGATAACAAAAAGATTAGGTGATGAAAGATTGAATATCAGATTGGAAGGAGAGAGTATGGAGGAGGTGAACGTATTCAGATATTTGGGAGTGGACGTGTCAGCGGATGGGTCTATGAAAGATGAGGTGAATCATAGAATTGATGAGGGAAAAAGAGTGAGTGGTGCACTTAGGAGTCTGTGGAGACAAAGAACTTTGTCCTTGGAGGCAAAGAGGGGAATGTATGAGAGTATAGTTTTACCAACGCTCTTATATGGGTGTGAAGCGTGGGTGATGAATGTTGCAGCGAGGAGAAGGCTGGAGGCAGTGGAGATGTCATGTCTGAGGGCAATGTGTGGTGTGAATATAATGCAGAGAATTCGTAGTTTGGAAGTTAGGAGGAGGTGCGGGATTACCAAAACTGTTGTCCAGAGGGCTGAGGAAGGGTTGTTGAGGTGGTTCGGACATGTAGAGAGAATGGAGCGAAACAGAATGACTTCAAGAGTGTATCAGTCTGTAGTGGAAGGAAGGCGGGGTAGGGGTCGGCCTAGGAAGGGTTGGAGGGAGGGGGTAAAGGAGGTTTTGTGTGCGAGGGGCTTGGACTTCCAGCAGGCATGCGTGAGCGTGTTTGATAGGAGTGAATGGAGACAAATGGTTTTTAATACTTGACGTGCTGTTGGAGTGTGAGCAAAGTAACATTTATGAAGGGATTCAGGGAAACCGGCAGGCCGGACTTGAGTCCTGGAGATGGGAAGTACAGTGACTGCACTCTGAAGGAGGGGTGTTAATGTTGCAGTTTAAAAACTGTAGTGTAAAGCACCCTTCTGGCAAGACAGTGATGGAGTGAATGATGGTGAAAGTTTTTCTTTTTCGGGCCACCCTGCCTTGGTGGGAATCGGCCGGTGTGATAATAAAAAATAATAAATAATAATAATAATAATATAATAATAATATAAATAATATGATATAATATACTAATATAATAATAATAATATAAATAATATGATATACTAATACATATATAATATAAATAAAATAATATATAGTACATACGTAATATAATAACAATTTTCATGTATAACTCGTCAGCACCTAGAAATCAGCGAATAGGTATAATTTTTTTATTTTCAGGAAATTACTTCAGCAGTCATTTTATCATGGGAGGCGAGCGATTTGACACTGCTCAGCCCGAGATGTATCTCTTTGGGGAAAACATGGATGTTAACTTCCTGGGATCACGACCAGCACCAGTAAGTTGCTGCTGATTTTTTCAACCTTCAGCTCTGTATAGAATTATGTATTTATTAATGTACAATATTTTTACAAATTCTGTTCCCATTAGGGTAAATAGTTTTTACCTATTAGGCATAACTGATTTTTTTAATCCTTCAGATATTTTGCAAGCTGAGACATAATACGCTTCAAATCCAATTTTACAGTACAGTATTGCACTATTTTATTGCTAAGTTTTTAGCTGAGTTCCGTTCCTTAGACTACGTCAGTAAACAAATTCGTCGCTAAGCGAGGAGCATATTATAATGGTAGTGGGTCTGTGTCAACCATCTTTGATATTAAAGTTAAGACACATGTGCAACATCTGGATATCTTTATTGTAGATGTTTTGCCATCCAGTGGCTTAATCAATACAGATTCTAGGACATAATAGGAAGATAGTAGAACTATATACAAAAGATGAGGTAATCAGTCCCTCGGCCTTGGAGTTAGTGTTCACAGCATCGTGGTGGAGGAGAATCTGGAGCAAAGGCAAGAAGACTGGCGTTTATATAAGCGTCAGTGGAAGGGACGGGCAGCAGACGAGGGCATTCACTGGTAGGCGGGATTCCCCAGTGGAAGTAGGTCCTTCCCAAAGAGATGGGTTAGTTGCAGCAGCCGTGAAGAAGGTCTTGTAGATGTCCTCTGAACCAAGATTCCATGATGTTGCAGTGTCTGACAAGTTGTGCAAGAAAGGTATAAAATACCGACAATATGAAAGTTAAGACACATGTGCAACATCTGGATATCTTTATTGTAGACGTTTCGCCATCCAGTGGCTTTATCAATACAGATTCTAGGACATAATAGGAAGATAGTAGAACTATATACAAAAGATGAGGTAATCAGTCCCTCGGCCTTGGAGTTAGTGTTCACAGCATCGTGGTGGAGGAGAATCTGGAGCAAAGGCAAGAAGACTGGCGTTTATATAAGCGTCAGTGGAAGGGACAGGCAGCAGACGAGGGCATTCACTGGTAGGCGGGATTCCCCAGTGGAAGTAGGTCCTTCCCAAAGAGATGGGTTAGTTGCAGCAGCCGTGAAGAAGGTCTTGTAGATGTCCTCTGAACCAAGATTCCATGATGTTGCAGTGTCTGACAAGTTGTGCAAGAAAGGCCTTTGCTCCAGATTCTCCTCCACCACGATGCTGTGAACACTAACTCCAAGGCCGAGGGACTGATTACCTCATCTTTTGTATATAGTTCTACTATCTTCCTATTATGTCCTAGAATCTGTATTGATAAAGCCACTGGATGGCGAAACGTCTACAATAAAGATATCCAGATGTTGCACATGTGTCTTAACTTTCATATTGTCGGTATTTTATACCTTTCTTGCACAACTTGTCAGACACTGCAACATCATGGAATCTTGGTTCAGAGGACATCTACAAGACCTTCTTCACGGCTGCTGCAACTAACCCATCTCTTTGGGAAGGACCTACTTCCACTGGGGAATCCCGCCTACCAGTGAATGCCCTCGTCTGCTGCCCGTCCCTTCCACTGACGCTTATATAAACGCCAGTCTTCTTGCCTTTGCTCCAGATTCTCCTCCACCACGATGCTGTGAACACTAACTCCAAGGCCGAGGGACTGATTACCTCATCTTTTGTATATAGTTCTACTATCTTCCTATTATGTCCTAGAATCTGTATTGATAAAGCCACTGGATGGCGAAACGTCTACAATAAAGATATCCAGATGTTGCACATGTGTCTTAACTTTCATATTGTCGGTATTTTATACCTTTCTTGCACAACTTGTCAGACACTGCAACATCATGGAATCTTGGTTCAGAGGACATCTACAAGACCTTCTTCACGGCTGCTGCAACTAACCCATCTCTTTGGGAAGGACCTACTTCCACTGGGGAATCCCGCCTACCAGTGAATGCCCTCGTCTGCTGCCCGTCCCTTCCACTGACGCTTATATAAACGCCAGTCTTCTTGCCTTTGCTCCAGATTCTCCTCCACCACGATGCTGTGAACACTAACTCCAAGGCCGAGGGACTGATTACCTCATCTTTTGTATATAGTTCTACTATCTTCCTATTATGTCCTAGAATCTGTATTGATAAAGCCACTGGATGGCGAAACGTCTACAATAAAGATATCCAGATGTTGCACATGTGTCTTAACTTTCATATTGTCGGTATTTTATACCTTTCTTGCACATCTTTGATATTGTTTTAATGTCACCTTTGCACCATTTATAACATTTCTGGTATATTTTTAAATGTTTGTACAGTAGTGTACTGTATATTGTAATAAAGAGAATAGAAGAAAGCAGCTCTTAATATACATTATTTAGGTATGCATACTGGTCAGAGAGCCTGTTGTAAGCCCGAGTCATCAGTAAATGAGTATGTTGGTAAGTAAGGAGAGGCTGTATTTATATATGTATAGGAATAAAGTAATTAGGTAGCACACTCAGCTCACACACTGAGTGTCCATGGTTCAGTCCCTGGTGCAGGTGGAAACATCTTGTGTGTTTCCTGGAGTTTACCTGGAGAGAGTTCCGGGGTTCAACACCTCCGCGGCCCGGTCTGTGACCAGGCATCATGGTGGAGCAAGGCCTGATCAACCAGGCTGTTACTGCTGGCTGCACACACTCCAACATATGAACCACAGCCCTGCTGTCCCTATTCACCTAGTAACAAATAGGTGTACCTTGGTGTTAGCTGACTGGTGTGGGTTGGATCCTGGGGGGGGTATTATACCTCAGGTAAGGCTGGGCTTTGAATGAGTTAGGATAACAGCTCTTAGCCTATTAACTAATTTGTGTAAAAAAAAAAAAAAAAAACTTGATAATGATCTTTATTAATATTTTTTTTTTATTAACATAACAGCCATTTCCCACCAAGGCAGGGTGACCCGGAAAAGAAGAAACGCTTTCATCATCATTCGCTCCATCACTGTCTTGCCAGAGGCATGTATACACTACAGTTCAAAAGCTGCAACATATCTCCACCCCACCTTCAGAGTGCAGGCACTGTACTTCCCACCTCCAGGACTCAAGTCCAGCTAAGCTGTTTCCCTGAATCCCTTCATAAATGTATGTTCTAATTAATCTTTTATTTATTTTCAGTTTCCATATCCAGCTCCAACAGCCAATGAGCCAAGTAAAACTTTGAAAGCACTCATCAATATTAGAAAGGAAAGTTTGAGATTTGTCCGTGCGCCCGATGAATCTGCAACCTTAAAAGAGCCTGACGACACCATTGCTACTTCCAGATTTAACATAGAATTTACATTTGATTGTGATGTGCGATGTGCCATTACCATCATGTACTTCTGCTCGGAGGATGTTACAACTAGTGGCATGATGTAAGTTTTTCACATATGGGGTCACAGGTAAATCTCAGTTTGTCTTGGGCCTATTAAAAACGTTTAAGGGGTGACAATTAAAAGTTACCATTGTTCTAGACAAAAAATCTGGTAAATAATTGCCTGGAAATATGTGATAAAATATGTTCTAGTGTATTATGCTGTATGATACACTACTGTGATACTACTGTAATACTGAATAGATCAGACTGATACTTGTTAAGAATTTATAGGAAAAGTAAGCAACCCAGTTTCATTTATATTCAACACAGGTGATATGTAAGGAATACAAATTTTGAATTAATTTCAGCCAAATATGTTACATTAATGTGATTCATTCCAGTTTCATCTGTGTTGAGCATTTATGGTTTAAAAAATACTTTGTTAATGATAATAATCATTGGGAAGCACTAAACTCATTGGGACATAGTGCCTGGAAACTGGGAGTGTTAGCAAGGTAACATTTATAATGTTCTAAGTATTTGTTAAAAAAAACTCCTGGTTATGCTAAACATTTCGGACAGATTAAAACTAGAACCTACTGCTATTGGGCATTGTGTAATTAAAGTTACATCATTTGAATCCCTAGTTTAATATAATTAAATTGTCTGAAGATTAGATCATTAAGTGAAGTGATAATTTTAAGTACAAATACAGTGGTACCTCGGGATACGCACAGCTCAAAACGCAAGCAATTATGTAAGTTTATTTATGTAAATGTTTTTGTAAGTGTATTTTTGGGAACAAATTCTTTTGGTATCAGCTCTTGAACAGCCTTCTGGAATGAAATAAGTTTGTATCCCAAGGTACCACTGTATTTTAAAACACCACTGTTAATAGAAAGAGATAGTTAATAATTTTTGAGTACTGGAAATAATAAGTGCACGAATGTGAAAGTTGATTGCAATCAGGATATGCAGGTTGCATGAGATGTACAGTATGTAAGTGATGTTTATTACTGTTAGTAGGTAATGAGAAACTGAATGTAAATTACTGGAAATCTTGTTAAAAAAATTAAATAGATAAATAGCATTATTGCACAGGAATGCATCTTAGATTATAACTTGGGTGTCTATGGGTGAAAATGGGTTGTAAATTCTAGACAATCCACTTGCAATGTATTTTGAGTAATGTATTAATGATGGTGAAAGTTTCTTTTTCGGGCCACCCTGCCTTGGTGGGAATCGGCCAGTGTGATAATAAAAAAAAAAAAAAATTAATGATGATAGTGGTGGGCTTACTATGCTGGTATACATTAGTCATTAATACACTGTTCTTCATAATCTCTTACCTTTATCCATTTCATTGTAAGACTTTTATGATTTCATTTTGTGTATAATTGTTTTCAGTTTGGCTTATATATTGTCTCCACAGCTACACGCCACGTGATGCCAGCATGAATTCAGAAACGTACCACTATAAGCGAGGAGCAAACCAACAGTTCTCGCAGGTGTGTCACGTCTTTGACCCCTCTCTCTATCCTGAAGAAGAGCTCTTGTACAGCTTTGACAGAGAGATTCTGCCTATTGTTATATATTGTGTTGCAGAAGAAGGAGAAGGTGAGTAATTCTTTTTTTCTTTTTTTCACTCCGGTATGTATAATTGTCACTAAAAGACTAAATACTAGTGACATGGTTTACCTAACATTAATTTTGCAGTAGTAGTACAGTGGACCCCCGCTTAACGATCACCTCCCAATGTGACCAATTATGTAAGTGTATTTATGTAAGTGCATTTGTACATGTATGTTTGGGGGTCTGAAATGGACTAATCTACTTCACAAAATTCCTTATGGGAACAAATTCGGTCAGTACTGGCACCTGAACATACTTCCGGAATGAAAAAATATCGTTAACCGGGGTCCACTGTATTTTGTAGATCGAGCTAGAAGCATTAAATGTAGTTAATGATAACTTTGAGGGGACTTAAGCTAGAGTTCATCATGTCCATGCTGGCAGAAGATTCCTATGTAAAAACTTGCATTTGTGGTCACAGTAGTGCCTGTGCTATTTATTTATTTTATGTCTTTGCAAACAGTACATTGAGATTTTGTATTTACAATAGTGGGTTGCAATGCAAAGAGAGCCTCTATTATGCCTATGGTGTATAAATATACCTAGTTGGATGAATCTTATTGTAACCAGCTGGCCCAGTGGCTAATGCGCCTCTCTGGAGTTTTGTGACTCACAAGCTGCGAGTTCAATCCCTGCCCATGCCATGGTTTGCATCTTCTATCATTAAATTGTACAGTAGCATGAAAAAAGGCACAAATGCAGCGTAATGGGATCCTTTATTGGCAACGTTTTGCCTACATAGTGGGCTTTATCGAACCACAAACTCAATAAAGCCCACTGGGCGAAACATTGTCAGTAAAGGATGGTGTGACCAGGGTAATATTTTGTGAAGAGATTTTGGGAAACTGGTTAGCCAGACTTGAGTCCTGGAGGTGGGAAGTACAATGCCTGCACTTTAAAGGAGGGGTTTGAGGTATTTGCTGTTTAGAGGGACATATGAACTGTCATATCTGCATGCCTCTGGCAAGACAGTGATAGTGTGAATGATGATGAAAGTGTTTCTTTTTTGAATCATCACTCTACCTCTCAGTAGGGGGTAGCCAGTGTGTTAAAATGAAAATTATATTGTATGTCTTTTTTCATCTCATCAGTATTTTATACCATTTCTCTCCATGTACAGTAGTATTTTGACAGCATACTAATTAAGTTGTGCTGGTCTAAGCAGTCATTAACTAGGGAGAATTAAGTTGTGCTGGTCTAAGCAGTCATTAACTAGGGAGACTGTATAACTCAAAAGCCTTGTTTAATAGGTACCTTAGTTTAGTGAAGATAAGTATTTTTACACAGGAAATATTTAAGTTATTTATTCACAAAAAATACCTTGAGGTTGGTGCTTTGGGGCTTGTGAAGGGCTTGTGATTTAAGGAATTGGAGCTAATCTTCACCTTAGATCCAGCCTGATTATTCCCTTTTCCCAGGCTTTGTATGACTCCTACATTTGTATCACTTTTCATGAATATAATCACAAAAATATTATTTGCATGTTGTGTAAATAAGTAAAGGTTACAGATAATGAATTTTTAAAAATGATTTTTTTAGAATGATTTTACTCTTTGTTACAGATCCCCGTCAGTCTCATGTTACTTTTGCTGTGGTAGAAAGGCACAGTGATGGGTATGCCCTGAAGCCTCTCAAACAGAAGCTCTTTGTGGATGGCCTCTCTTACCTTCTACAAGAGATTTATGGCATAGAAAACAAGAATGCAGATAATTGTAAGGTTAGCTTTAATACTTTTTTTTTAATTGCCCTGTAGAGATTGTTGAACAAAATGGATGTTGATGGTTTACCAGGCATTACAAAGTGGTATTCTACCATGCAGTGGGAAATAGTGATGATTGACTTCTTCAGTGTTACCTTAAACATGAAGTTTGATGTTACATGGCACTTTGAATTTGAGGAAGAAGTGGGAGATATCACTAAAGCACTTTTGTCTTGCTCCTATACAGTCATGCCTCACCCCCCCCCCCACTCAAAAATGCTTTAGTATAGAAATACTGTTATTGAAGTTGGCTGCACACCATATCAGATGTTGAATGTTCATAAAAAAGTTTTTTTTCCATAATTTGTGAGGGACATAGGTCAGTATGACTCATGAAATTGTAATGACACAATTGCCAACAAACCACAGGGTTTGTTGACCCGCTTGCCACAAGTTCAAGCCCCACCCGTATTGTGGTTTGATAGGTTAGTATTTGGGTTTGAGGAGAGTAGACACTAGTATAAGAGGTTGCACAACTGCTTGCTTTGTCAGGCAGACAGAAACAGTTGTCTTTATGATAGGCAGCATTCTGTTCTGTTGGAAATAATTGAAGGTGGCCATGCACTCAAATACTACAAGCTTGCATTACCACCTTACTTGACATATTTAGCTGCCAAGACATGTTTCCTGCTGATCTTTATTTGGTGAATATTAAATATATATTCAGTATACAATTAAGTTTGAAACCTATTTTTTTAGTTGTAGTTTTTCAGGTTATTGTAATGGGGTTTAGTGAGATAATGTTAATAAGTTAACATTACCTCACTTATTTTGTTTTTCAAGAACATTAAGTAGAAGTACACCTGTACCTAAACATATTTTTAATTTAAATACAGTATCCTTTGATTCATGCAGTACAGTTAATGTTTTCTAGGCTTATAACTATTGTACTATCTCCATGGGGAAGTGGAGCAGAATTCTTCTTCCCTAAGCCATGCTTGTCGTAAGAGGCAACTAAAATGCCGGGAACAAGAGGCTAGTAACCCCTTCTCCTGTATACATTACTGAAATTATGAAGAGAAACTTTAGGTTTTTCTTTTTGGGCCACCCTGCCTCAGTGGGATACAGCTGGTTTGTTGAAAGAACAACAACTAATGTACTAAACTCAATAAGGCCATCAATCCTTAACCCTTAAACGGTCCAAACAAATCGACGTTCAAATTCGTAGTGCTACAAAAGTAAATCTACTTCTTTTTACATATTTTCAAATATAACAAAAAAAAAATGTGGATAAAAGTTTTTTTTACATGTTTTCAAATGTAAAACAAAAAAGAAGATCTACATTTTTTTACGTACTTTCAGATGTTGAAAAAACGTATATATATGTTTGAACCATTTAAGGGTTAATAAGCATCTTAAGTGCATTTTTTAAACTGCATTGATTGCAAGTTGTAAATGTATACCACAAGGTAACATTTATAAAGGGGTTCAAGGAAACCAGTTAGCCAGACGTGAGTTCTGGAGGTGGGAAGTACAGTGCCTGTACTCTGAAGCAGGAGTGAGGATATTTATTTTTGAACTGTAATATTGACACCCCGGTGGCAAGACAGGGTCACCCTACCTCGGTGGGAGACGGCCAGTTTGTCAGAAAAAAAATCATCATGCATACGGAATTGCTGGTAAAAGTGGGACATTGCATAATAAAGAGAAGGGATCTTGTAGTACTGTAGTTAAGGGTATTGGAATATGATATGAATAGTGATTCTGCTCATGGTTGAATTGCAGGTTTCAACAGAGGAAGATACGGAGGACAATGGAGCTGAGTGTGTTATCTGCATGTGTGACCTGCGTGATACATTGATCTTGCCGTGTCGTCACTTGTGTTTGTGTAATTGCTGTGCCGATTCTCTCAGGTGCAGTACTTAGGCTCTCTCGTGTACATAAAACTTATTAGGAGGTTTTTGTTTAAATTTGTTCATTATAAATTTTTCTCTGCTGTTTACATACAAAAGTATATTTTTCTAGATAGACTTTCTTAAGGACATACCTGTATTTTGGCAGCAACTTTTTTCAAAAATCTTTCCAGTCCTATTGACAGCCTTTACTTTTTGAAACATTTAATGGAAAACATAAATAATGTTACTGAAGTATTTTCATGTTGGTTTGGGCCTCATTTCACCTCTGTGGCTCTAAGAATATGTGAAAAGAGTAGGTTGGTTTCACTAGGGAAGTACCTTGTAGATAAATGGTTCGGAGAACTGACAAGTCGATAAATTAGACATGTGCGCCACTTGGGTCTCTTTATTATGGAAATGTTTCACCACACAGTGGCTTCATCAGTCTAGTACAAAGAAGAATAGTGAAGATCAGAAAGAGTTTGAGGTAATCAGTCCCTCAGCCTGGAGTTGATGAAATCAGCCCATCATTGGACTGTTTTCGTGCACATGCAAAAACAAAAGGCATATAATGAAAAAAAATGGAAAGTACAGTGGACCCCCGGTTAACGATATTTTTTCACTCCAGAAGTATGTTCAGGTGCCAGTACTGACTGAATTTGTTCCCATAAGGAATATTGTGAAGTAGATTAGTCCATTTCAGACCCCCAAACATACACGTACAAACGCACTTACATAAATACACTTACATAATTGGTCACATTCGGAGGTAATCATTATGTGGGGGTCCACTGTAATAGGCTTTAGAATACATTGTAAGGTTACCAGAATGTGGTTGAGAGTTACAAAGATGAAACCTTGGATTCACTTTTGAGACAAACTAATCAAATAATTTACATCATACATTTTAATTTTCTGACATGTACAAAGCATGAACAATGTCTAGTCAGTACAGTGGACCCCCGGTTTACAATATTTTTTCATTCCAGAAGTATGTTCAGGTGCCATTACTGAACGAATTTGTTCCCATAAGGAATATTGTGAATTAGATTAGTCCATTTCAGACCCCCAAACATACACATACAAACGCACTTACATAAATACACTTACAAATTGGTCGCATTGGGAGCTGATCGTAAAGTGGGGGTCCACTGTATTTGTATTTATCTTTCTTGTAAAAAAACAACAGTATTGTTAATATTAAAAGTTTCATTGTTTAAAAAAAAATACAAAATAAAAATGACAGGAAGCCACAGCAGTTTGTAAATTTATTATGAGATTTACAGGAACATTTTTTTTAATTGCATCATGATTCCTGCATCCAATTAACATTAAAATTCTTTTTAAAACTGCTCTCTTATGTGGTTAGCGGGCTTTGACCTCATATGAGTTTAGTGCTCTTTTGTATTTATAATACATTGTGTTTTGACATTTTGTACTTAACATTATAAATGACTAAATGTGAAAAAAATCCAAATAAATTTGTGTGAGGTTCGTTAAAAATGTCAAGTATTTTGAAGCTTGATGTATTTGATTAACTTCAAGCAAATATACAGTTAGGATATAATTTTCCGTATTTAGCCATTAATAATTTGGAGATGGTAGTTATGAGCTAGTTTTCTTCTACTTAGTAGGGTGACAAAAAAAAAAAAAGAATACCTTCACCATCATTCATTCGGTGCTTGTATTATTATTTTCAGGTACCAAGCCAACAACTGTCCTATTTGCCGTGCACCCTTCAGAGCTCTCCTCCAGATAAAAGCCTTGCAGAAGAGCTCTGCAGCATGCAACAATCCACAGCCAAGCTCTGAGGTATGTCTCTCGCCTCCAGGCTGAGGTTTTTAGCTATTTCTGCCTACTGTGACATGCTTTAAAATTTTGTTTATTGCTAGTTATGCCTACTTAGTTGCATGCTTTGTTGTTAAAATGACCCGAGTACTGAATTCTTTCACAGGTGTTTTGAATGTTAAGGTAGAGTATTGAATACCATGAGTGATCAGTTAGGAAATTTATATTTTTGCACTATTTTTATAATTATTAAAAAACCACTGAATCTGTAGGGATCATACAGTGCCTGGCTTATGGGAAGTAATCTATTTTGATCAGAAAGAAGGTTTGGTAGCTCCAGTTCCTTAGATCAAGAGCCCCTCAACAAGAAATTACTACTTTTGAGGGGTAAATTTTTACATGCTGAACTATCTCAGTAGTTACTCAACTTGAAATAATAAGACAAATGCTGTTATGTAAAGCAATTGTTATTTACAAAATTTCCATTACATAAGCTGTCATAACTGATGAATTGGATGTACTAGTACGGCTTATGCACCAGTGTCCATGACGTACTAGTACGCATAAATTCTAGTGCCTTCAAATCTAGTGAGAGAAAGCTGGTAGGCCTACATATGAAAGAATGGGTCTATGTGGTCAGTGTACGCAGTATAAAAAAAATCCTGCAGCACACAGTGCATAATGAGATAAAAAAAAAACTTTGACCGTGTTTTTGGATTAAAGCATAGATTTTGCACTATATTTTCGTATGGTATTTATTGTTGTATTCTAGTTTTCCTGGTCTCATTTTATAGAATGGAAGACATATTACAGAAATTGAGATGATTTTGACTGGTTTTACAATGAAAAGTACCTTGAAATTGAGCTCAAAGTAGCAAAAATTTTCGATTTTTACCAAAGTTCAAAAGTAAACAAATCATGCTAAGCGTCCGATACACGTTAACTGGTGAGTCTAATATTCTTTCACAAGTGTGTCGATATTGTTTATACAATTTCTACACTAATGCAGTAGTCTGCATAACAGTAAATCTTATTTTTTTGTGAGAATAAAAGTTCAAAATGGAAAGCAAAACAAAATGTAAGAGGGGCCTGGGGACGTGACTAATGAACAGAGGAAATGATATTTTAGTGCCAGGAATGTCTTTCTTGTTTATTCTGGACCCTATTTGGAAATTGGCATCTTTTGAAATTTGTGTGAAATTGGCAAAATTGCTAAATTCTGACCACTGTATTGGATAGTTGAAATCGGTAAATTGGTGGTTTCTTGTACTCATTCGATAGAAAAAATGGAGTTCTAGCAAAATAGTTATGATTTTTGTCGACTAGTACATTGGAATTGGCTGAAAATAGGGCTCAAAGTGGGCAAAATTGCCGATGCATAAACATCGTCGAGACTGCTAACTTCACGAGAGCATAATTCCGTAAGTTTTCCATCAAATTTCATACTATTGGTGTCATTATGATCAGGAAAAGATTCTCTATCTTTTCATAAGAATTTTTTTTTTTTTTTTTTTTTTTTTGAAATTTGGGGGACCCTGAGAACAGTTTCTGAGAGGACCTGTGGACCCTGAAAGGGTTAATACTTAAAGAAATCTTCATTGTCTTACTGAAGTCTCCCATTTCAGACTGACACATTTCAATACTATGTGACTCATCCTGTGTGATGGAATATGACAGGGAAACACAGCTACAGTAAAACCTCAATAAAAGGGACCCTTATGTAACAGATTTCGGATACAATGGACAAAATATTTAACCAAACAAATACTCGATGCAATGATGAAAATCCTCTGCATAGGGCATTTTGATGCAATGAATTTTTGTTAAAACCAACATCCCCTTGTGCCTAGTCCTTCATTATACAGTAGGGCCCCAGTTATAGGGCAGGTTAGGTTGCAGGCTACCATTAGAAAGCGGACATCGCCGGAAAACAGAACGCCATTTTTTCCACTACTAAATGCATATAAATGCGAGATAACAAGTTTACACTAATATATATTAAGTTAGTTAGTTTAATATGTTTATTATGCACCCCATACCCATCCTGTGGGCGGTAGTCAAAAGATTACAGAGGTACATAATGGGTCCAGGGACTGGGCCTCAAAGTTTTGATAGCTGAGCAAGTTACAGAGGCAATGAATTCACAATTTACAAAGGTAATGAACTCACAATTTACAAAGGTAATGAACTCCAGGTAGGTCTAGTCACAATCATTACAAGTTACAAAGGTATTTACAGATTACAGAGGTACACAATGGGTCCAGGGACCGGGCTCCAAAGTTTTGATGGCTGAACTAGGTACAAGGTAATGAACTCACAAGTTACAAAGGTAATGAACTCACAAGTTACAAAGGTAATGAATACTGTAAGAATGGTTACTTACGTTTATACATGGCTGCAATCATGAACAAATTTTAGAGTAATGAGCAATTCACACTTCCACACCCGGTCACAACTGTAGTGAGTTATTGGTGCAAATGTTGATTGCTGAGTCTCTCTCTCTCTCACACACACACACACACACACACACACACATACAAATTCATACACACACACACATAAACACACACACACACACACAAACTCATACACACACGCACACACACTCATACTCACACACACTCATACACACACTCACACTCATACACACACACACTCATACTCACACACACACACACACACACACACACACACACACACACACACACACACACACACACACACATGCACACATGTGGTAATGCTTTATTTACAGCTAGCAAAGTCAGGGTATTTCTCCAGAATGGTCTGTAATATACCACTGTGGATAAAATACTTAGCCATTTCTTGAACACTTCTGAGTGAGTTGTTTCTAAATTCATTAATTTTATCGCACTCCAGTACATAATGACGCAGGGTGTGACAATAATCCATCTGGCAAAGTTTACATTTCGTTTGGTCTACATCTGGTGGTGGTGATTTAACCTGCCAAAGATACTTGTAACCCAGCCGGAGCCGGGCGGTAGTGACATCCAAGAGTCTGCTTATTTTGTTGGATGCACCATAGACATGTGGCTCCTCCATAGCAATAGAACTAGGCATTAAAAAACAATAAAAAGTAAAATACACAAACAGTACACTCATTACTTGCCTCAAAATATTTGTAGTCTTAATGTAGGGTGAGAGGTGAGATGAGATACATATCAGCATTGAAACCAGCCATATCAAGGAGGCCCAGCTGCTAGGCAGGCTGGGTCAAAAGTAAAGTGTTATGTTAAGATTCAATTCCATTGATGTAGAAAAGGACCTAATAAGTTTCTTCGTCAAGAAAAAGAGTAATGTGTATGTTAATGAGTGCCTAACTAGAAAGTGACAGAACCTACTATACAGACTTCGAAAATTTAAGCGTGATAACAATATGGCAATTAAACAGTGTTTCACGTGTGATGGCATAATCATGGTAAAAGTATCAGATTCGGGCCATAGGTTTGAAATAACAATGAACAAGAACTAGTATATTTCCTTACTTCACTGGTCTGACTGAATCTTGTTAACCTGCATCTCAACACATGATCAACCTTGTACAGTGCATTAGTATAGTGCAATATACCCCATTCCTTTTATTTGTCTGACTCTATTGTCTTAAGTGATTACTTAAATTATTACAAGTGTATGTTTTACTATATCCTTAAAAGTGTATGTTACTTAGCAGCATTAGGTGCTAAAGAAAAGGTGCTAAATCACGTGCCAAAGAGTTAACTTTTTGATTGAATCTTTGCACTGTATACCCAGTGCCTCGTACATTTTTAGCTTTAATATTAATCTTAATCCAAATTTTCATTTTTGTTAGTGATTAACAGTAATTGATTCTCATTTATTTAGCCACATAAGGTGCTAATTAAGGTGCTAAATCAGGTGCTAAAGTGTTTTCTTTGTTTTATTTTTTATGTTCAGTAGCTCCTTTATTTTCAGTTTTAAAATACCTTCATCCATATATTCATATTTGTTAGGGGTTAACCCTTAAACTGCCCAAACAGATTTACGTTCACATGTGTAGTGCTCCAAAAGTAGATCTACGTTTTTTTTATGTATTTTCAAATACAGTGGACCCCCGGTTTACGATATTATTTCATTCCAGAAGTATGTTCAGGTGCCAGTACTGAACGAATTTGTTCCCATAAGGAATATTGTGAATTAGATTAGTCCGTTTCAGACCCCCAAACATACACGTACAAACGCACTTACATAAATACACTTACATAATTGGTCGCATTGGGAGGTGATCGTAAAGCGGGGGTACACTGTATAACAAAAAAAAAAAGTAGATCAAAGTTTTTTTTACACGTTTTCAAATGTAAAAAATAGATATACGTTTTTTTTACATACTTTCAAATGTTGAAAAAACGTAGATATACGTTTGGACAGTTTAAGGGTTAACAGTAAATGTTTTTTATTTTTTGATAATTGCAGCAGTTTATTTCTCTACATACCTCTTATGAAGGCAAATATTGATCCTGATATCAACCTCTTACTAAACTGCACAAATAATCCTAACAGTAATTGCCATTACTACACGGCTAGTCAGGCTAGAACTCTACTAAGTGCCAGCAAGACCATTACAGTTTTCAATTATAATATTAGATCATTGAGTAAACACTGTGATGACCTCCTTGCATTACTGAAGTCTCTAAATGCTTCTGTAACTTTCATTATTCTTACTGAAACCTGGCTCAAACAAGATTTGAGAGACATTTACCGTACCTGGTTACACAGCCATACATAACTGCAGGCCTGGCCAACTAGGAGGAGGCACTGCCATCTACTACTCTGATGAACTTGAATGTATGAAATTTACTTGCACAAGGGACGACAATGGGGGGGGGGGAGCCACATAGAGAGTTTTGGTCATAATTTGAAATGTCCGCATTAGCGGAATGCTGTAAGGCGAAACGCCATAAAGTGGGGTCCTACTGTACCTTGGTTTCACTTTGTTTCTTTTGCGATGCTCATATTATACATACCATGAGCAAGTATAATGGTGGTGGATTTTATACTTAGATGGGAGCAGAATTAAAACAAATTAACAATTATAATTTACATAAACACGCTAAGATAACAGGGATATCTTGCTACTCCTACTTACACTTTGGTCACACTTCACAGACACGCACATGCATATATATATATACATACATCTAGGTTTTTCTCCTTTTTCTAAATAGCTCTTGTTCTTTTTTATTTCTTCTATTGTCCATGGGGAAGTGGAAAAGAATCTTTCCTCCGTAAGCCATGCGTGTCGTATGAGGCGACTAAAATGCCGGGAGCAATGGGCTAGTAACCCCTTCTCCTGTATACAAT
Organism: Cherax quadricarinatus; assembly: GCF_038502225.1. NCBI lineage: Eukaryota > Metazoa > Arthropoda > Malacostraca > Decapoda > Parastacidae > Cherax > Cherax quadricarinatus. The sequence continues at coordinate 145,587 of NC_091377.1, forward strand.
TACTAAAAAAGAGAAGAAGAAAAACTTTATAAAACTGGGTTGCTTAAATGTGCGTGGATGTAGTGCGGATGACAAGAAACAGATGATTGCTGATGTTATGAATGAAAAGAAGTTGGATGTCCTGGCCCTAAGCGAAACAAAGCTGAAGGGGGTAGGAGAGTTTCAGTGGGGGGAAATAAATGGGATTAAATCTGGAGTATCTGAGAGAGTTAGAGCAAAGGAAGGGGTAGCAGTAATGTTAAATGATCAGTTATGGAAGGAGAAAAGAGAATATGAATGTGTAAATTCAAGAATTATGTGGATTAAAGTAAAGGTTGGATGCGAGAAGTGGGTCATAATAAGCGTGTATGCACCTGGAGAAGAGAGGAATGCAGAGGAGAGAGAGAGATTTTGGGAGATGTTAAGTGAATGTATAGGAGCCTTTGAACCAAGTGAGAGAGTAATTGTGGTAGGGGACTTGAATGCTAAAGTAGGAGAAACTTTTAGAGAGGGTGTGGTAGGTAAGTTTGGGGTGCCAGGTGTAAATGATAATGGGAGCCCTTTGATTGAACTTTGTATAGAAAGGGGTTTAGTTATAGGTAATACATATTTTAAGAAAAAGAGGATAAATAAGTATACACGATATGATGTAGGGCGAAATGACAGTAGTTTGTTGGATTATGTATTGGTAGATAAAAGACTGTTGAGTAGACTTCAGGATGTACATGTTTATAGAGGGGCCACAGATATATCAGATCACTTTCTAGTTGTAGCTACACTGAGAGTAAAAGGTAGATGGGATACAAGGAGAATAGAAGCATCAGGGAAGAGAGAGGTGAAGGTTTATAAACTAAAAGAGGAGGCAGTTAGGGTAAGATATAAACAGCTATTGGAGGATAGATGGGCTAATGAGAGCATAGGCAATGGGGTCGAAGAGGTATGGGGTAGGTTTAAAAATGTAGTGTTAGAGTGTTCAGCAGAAGTTTGTGGTTACAGGAAAGTGGGTGCAGGAGGGAAGAGGAGCGATTGGTGGAATGATGATGTAAAGAGAGTAGTAAGGGAGAAAAAGTTAGCATATGAGAAGTTTTTACAAAGTAGAAGTGATGCAAGGAGGGAAGAGTATATGGAGAAAAAGAGAGAAGTTAAGAGAGTGGTGAAGCAATGTAAAAAGAGAGCAAATGAGAGAGTGGGTGAGATGTTATCAACAAATTTTGTTGAAAATAAGAAAAAGTTTTGGAGTGAGATTAACAAGTTAAGAAAGCCTAGAGAACAAATGGATTTGTCAGTTAAAAATAGGAGAGGAGAGTTATTAAATGGAGAGTTAGAGGTATTGGGAAGATGGAAGGAATATTTTGAGGAATTGTTAAATGTTGATGAAGATAGGGAAGCTGTGATTTCGTGTATAGGGCAAGGAGGAATAACATCTTGTAGGAGTGAGGAAGAGCCAGTTGTGAGTGTGGGGGAAGTTCGTGAGGCAGTAGGTAAAATGAAAGGGGGTAAGGCAGCCGGGATTGATGGGATAAAGATAGAAATGTTAAAAGCAGGTGGGGATATAGTTTTGGAGTGGTTGGTGCAATTATTTAATAAATGTATGGAAGAGGGTAAGGTACCTAGGGATTGGCAGAGAGCATGCATAGTTCCTTTGTATAAAGGCAAAGGGGATAAAAGAGAGTGCAAAAATTATAGGGGGATAAGTCTGTTGAGTGTACCTGGTAAAGTGTATGGTAGAGTTATAATTGAAAGAATTAAGAGTAAGACGGAGAATAGGATAGCAGATGAACAAGGAGGCTTTAGGAAAGGTAGGGGGTGTGTGGACCAGGTGTTTACAGTGAAACATATAAGTGAACAGTATTTAGATAAGGCTAAAGAGGTCTTTGTGGCATTTATGGATTTGGAAAAGGCGTATGACAGGGTGGATAGGAGGGCAATGTGGCAGATGTTGCAAGTGTATGGTGTAGGAGGTAGGTTACTGAAAGCAGTGAAGAGTTTTTACGAGGATAGTGAGGCTCAAGTTAGAGTATGTAGGAAAGAGGGAAATTTTTTCCCAGTAAAAGTAGGCCTTAGACAAGGATGTGTGATGTCACCGTGGTTGTTTAATATATTTATAGATGGGGTTGTAAGAGAAGTAAATGCGAGGGTCTTGGCAAGAGGCGTGGAGTTAAAAGATAAAGAATCACACACAAAGTGGGAGTTGTCACAGCTGCTCTTTGCTGATGACACTGTGCTCTTGGGAGATTCTGAAGAGAAGTTGCAGAGATTGGTGGATGAATTTGGTAGGGTGTGCAAAAGAAGAAAATTAAAGGTGAATACAGGAAAGAGTAAGGTTATGAGGATAACAAAAAGATTAGGTGATGAAAGATTGAATATCAGATTGGAGGGAGAGAGTATGGAGGAGGTGAACGTATTCAGATATTTGGGAGTGGACGTGTCAGCGGATGGGTCTATGAAAGATGAGGTGAATCATAGAATTGATGAGGGAAAAAGAGTGAGTGGTGCACTTAGGAGTCTGTGGAGACAAAGAACTTTGTCCTTGGAGGCAAAGAGGGGAATGTATGAGAGTATAGTTTTACCAACGCTCTTATATGGGTGTGAAGCGTGGGTGATGAATGTTGCAGCGAGGAGAAGGCTGGAGGCAGTGGAGATGTCATGTCTGAGGGCAATGTGTGGTGTGAATATAATGCAGAGAATTCGTAGTTTGGAAGTTAGGAGGAGGTGCGGGATTACCAAAACTGTTGTCCAGAGGGCTGAGGAAGGGTTGTTGAGGTGGTTCGGACATGTAGAGAGAATGGAGCGAAACAGAATGACTTCAAGAGTGTATCAGTCTGTAGTGGAAGGAAGGCGGGGTAGGGGTCGGCCTAGGAAGGGTTGGAGGGAGGGGGTAAAGGAGGTTTTGTGTGCGAGGGGCTTGGACTTCCAGCAGGCATGCGTGAGCGTGTTTGATAGGAGTGAATGGAGACAAATGGTTTTTAATACTTGACGTGCTGTTGGAGTGTGAGCAAAGTAACATTTATGAAGGGATTCAGGGAAACCGGCAGGCCGGACTTGAGTCCTGGAGATGGGAAGTACAGTGCCTGCACTCTGAAGGAGGGGTGTTAATGTTGCAGTTTAAAAACTGTAGTGTAAAGCACCCTTCTGGCAAGACAGTGATGGAGTGAATGATGGTGAAAGTTTTTCTTTTTCGGGCCACCCTGCCTTGGTGGGAATCGGCCGGTGTGATAATAAAAAAAAAAAAAAAAATAATTTACAAGATCCTAGGTAGTAGGTTGATAAACAGCAACCACCCAGGGAGGTACTACCATCCTGCCAAGTGAGTGTGAAACAGAAACCTGTAATTGTTTTACATGATGGTAGGATTGCTGTTGTCTTTTTTTTCTGTCTCATAAACATGCAGGATAACAGGTATATCTTGCTACTTCTACTTGCACATAGGTTACACTGTCACCAAGTCACACTACGCATGAATATACATGCATATATATACGTATACACACGCACACCCATCTGGGTTTTCTTCTATTTTTTAATAATTCTTGTTCTTCTTTATTTCCTCTTATCTCCATGGGGAAGTGGAACAGAATTCTTCCTCCGTAAGCCATGCATGTCATAGGGGGGTTAAAATGCTGGGAGCAAGGGGCTAGTAACCCCTTCTCCTGCATAAATTACTAAATTTTAAAAGAAAAATTCATTTTTCTTTTTAGGTCACCCTGCCTTGGTGGGATATGGCTAGTGTGTTAAAAAAAAAATACAAGATAGGTTGTTTTGAGATAGAATATTCATAGTCATGGGGGTTCCTTGTTCAAGACAGAATATTCATAGTTGTAGGGGCTCTTGTATGTATAGACCAGGGGTGACCAAACCTTTGTTACTTAAGATATCTTTCAGAGGAATGCTAAAAAAAGTTGCCAGATGACTACGTATGTCTTTAAAACAGTGGTGTGATTATCTCATTAGCCGCATTGAATGGGTATAAGAGCTGTAATCAGCTCACAAGTCATGGCTTGATCTTGTCTACCATAGACTTTTTAAAAGCATTTGCAATTGTACCATTTTGAATAGGTTATCCATATTTATTATGGTAGGAGCATTATGGAGTATGAAAATTTAAAATTGTTAATATATAAACATATGAATGCCTTAAAATTACTATTTCCTGATAAAAAACATTTCACTGTAGTCTTTCCGTTTATTAGACTACAGTATTATTGAAGTGCCATTACTAATAAAATTACAGATAGTGTTTAATTGTGTATAGTTTATTTTTTTGGGTCACCCTTGTAGTTGGTAAACATTTGATGTGACAAAAATTATTCTTTGATAGGAGTTAGTTATGGTAGGTATACACTTCTGTTATTGCAAGTTTAATGTGCTCTTAACACATCTGCCTTATCTGTTGGCTGTGTCTTTAGGCTGAGAGGTCTTCCTTTGTGGCAATTTCCATCCTCCATGCTGCGTCTGAGGGAGACGAGGAGGGTGTGCATACCTCTAATGCTTTGGTATGGCTTTATTAATGGCATGTTTGTTATCTTGTTGTATTTATGGGGAAGCACTAGTAGTCATACCATGCCTGGGATGGGGAGGATTATCCTCAGAAGGGGAGGTTAGCTCCAGTTCTGTGGATTAAAAGCCCTTGACCAGCATCAAGGCACTCCCTTGAAGGGTTATTTCTTGTCAACATGAATGATTTGCTTACACAGCATTCCTTGCATGCTTCTAAACTACACAAATATTGTCCTTACTGTTTTGGAAGGAGTAGAATTGAACTAATATATATATACAATAGATCACTGATTATCCAACAATCCCTTATTCTATATTTAACATTATGCAATGGTATTTTTCACACAGAGCACTTGACCAAGTCATTTGATAACTGAATATTGCAAACAGCAGGGACATTAAGAAATGATAAAATTATCTAGTATTTTTAAAAATCCAGTTCACTTTCGCTTGCTTGGTTGACCAGGCAAGCACCAGGCAAGCCTGGTAGAACCTGGCCTAAGGCTGGGCTCTGGGAGTAGAAAAGCTCTCGTAACTCATCAAAGATATATGATGGATAATTGATGATCTATTCAGTACAGTGTTGCCTCTAGTTAGGACTCAACTTTTTATACAGCAAGCCTTTCAAAATTACCCGTAATTATTCACTTAAAATTTTTTGCTTCATAACTGTTAATTTCTTTATTTTCAATATGGAATATATTTTTTTAATATTTCTGAAGGTGTAGCAAGAGTTGGTTATAAGATTAAGTTTGGCCCATTCAGATATGGAGTGAAACTAGTGTTTTAGCTGTAGATTCAGTCCAGCAGTTACATAGGCATACTATCAGCAGTAATGAGGAAAATACACAAGTGCAGAGCAAGCTTGTATCGGTGACAAAGCTTCAGTCTGTAGACTTTATAGTGATAATTAAGCACCTGTAAATATACAAATAGTGTACTGTATTTTTCGGCATATAAGGTGCATTATATGCTCAAGGTCAGGAACACGGTTAGGCTTTGAGTTACTGGTAAGTTGTGGTTTCAGTGCTGTGGGACCAGTAAAATGTACTTCCCCTACCCACATCAGAAAACTGGTTCCCAGATTGCTTTAGAATGATTAGTAACTATTATAAATTATAATTTACACATTACTGGTATGTAATAAGCAAACCAACTTCATCATTTGCAAATAAAGTGGTCCCATCGCTCTGCCATCTGGGCTAAGTGAGAATAGATCTATTGTTAAATCTCTCAGGCTGTGTAGAGGTTGCCAGTAGGTGTGTTTGGAGCATGTACCAAGGTACTACTACTGAGATCATCTTGTTAGAAGCTCAGTAGCCCAGATGTTAGAGCAATGGACTGTCAAATTATGGACCACAGTTTTGAGCCCCTCATCCATCCTTCTGTTTATCCATTGGCAGTTATTTATTACAACTTAATCTAAGTTCACGTACATATATACACCTACCATCCGACTCATGACCTGCTCAACTTACGACCACTCAACTTACGACCGTGTTTTTTATGCCAAATTTCTGGGAAATAAACAACTATTTGTGTTGTACACAGTGTTTATCCTAAACCTTACAGTATAAAATACAGTACTAACAACATAAAAAGTAAAGTAAAACATGAAATACCAAAATAAAACAATAAAATAAAGTCATTACAAAAATGTTTTGTTGATATTCAGTAGTAAAGTTCGACTTACGACCATTTCGACTTACGACCGGTTTCTCGGAACCGAACTCGATTGTAAGTCGGATGGTAGGTGTATATGCAAAGGCATTAAAGAGAAAAGTTCTAAATTATGTAAAACATTGTCACAGAGGCCAGACTTTCCTTGTGAGATCAATTGTTCAGCCAGTTAATTGCTGCCTGAATAAAGAAATTGTGCTAAAGAAAATAAAGGAAGCAGTATGAATATTACTTTCGGTAGATAGAGAATGGAAACTGGTTTTCTGGAGTACAGTATGCTGTGGGCTTAATGAGAGGTAAAGAACAGAGCCAAGGAAAATATAGAAAGTTTGAGTGAATGTATGTAGGTATGTATGGGTGAGTGGGGTGTTGGGGATGGAATGTACAAAGTATAAATCTGTAAATACATAATTGATTAGGATTGAAGACCATCTGCTACATGTGTCTTATTAAGGTTGCATGTAACCTTTCCATTACTAGGCAAAAATCCTTTAATCCCAAAAATAATGATTAAAGTAAACTTTCAACATACATAAATACATACATTGAGAAATATACAATTCTCAGTGTTTGTAACCTTGTGGAGGAGACTTCCACTCTGTTGTGTACAGCAAAATTGTCTTTGAGATAAATTATGGTTGTAATCTTTAATAATTACATACTAACTACAGATTGTGAATCATTGTATGTGATAATAATAATTTTACTGTTATTTGAAAGAACAGTAGTGGGGTGTTATTTTTATTTTTACAAAAGACGTTGAATGATTTAATTTACAGAAATTTATCCCAGATTGTTTATTCCATTTTGTTAAATATCTTAGGGTGGGGATAATGTACCAGCGGGTTATGAGGCAGTTTCACTCATCGAGGCTCTCAATGGTCCATCTGTTACACCTCAGCAGCCCACTGCCCCTCCAGCCCACGAGATGTACGTCCAGCTGCCCCAGAATGCCGCTGATGCCCCATCTGAGCCTCACATTCGTAATGAAACATCCAGGTAATGTAAATGTAACAACCTGGCTGATTTGTCTGTTTAAACAACTTAATACACAAAGGAATTTTTTTTTTCAACATTCTGGCTGTCTCCCACCAAGGCAGGGTGACCCAAAAAAATAATAAAACTATAAAATTTTTCTTCTCTTTTTTTGTGATATCACCTGTTTACCATGATTTTATTATATTTAGTAATTTATATAGGAGAAGGGGTTACTAGCCCCTTGCTCCCTGCATTTTAGCCACCTTTTATGATACATGTTCACTCTTGAATATTGGCAAAAATTGAACTTGTCTGCTACTTTGAACTCAATTTCAAGCTATTTTCTGTCCTGGAACCAATCAGAATCATCTCTATTTCTGTAATACATCTTCCATTCTATAAAATGAGACCAAGAAACCGAGAATATGAACTTAAAACCATAAGAAAATACAAAGAAACGGTTGCAGTTTTTTCTCTTTATGTACTGTGTGCTGCAGGATTTTTTATATAGTGCACACTTACCACATAGACCCATTCTCTCATATCTAGGCGCAAATTTACTGCTTGCAGCTTATCTGAGTGAGCTGAACTCTTGGCATAGTACGTCACAGACAGTGACTTTAAATCCGTAATACTACAGCACAGCTAATGAAAGGGTTAAGATTGATCATATTACAGTATGAGCATGTAAAACAATTCTCCTTATGTCTACCTAGAGGGTATACCAGGGATCAACACCCCAGTGGCCTGGTCCATGACCAGGCCTCCCGGTGGATCAGGGCCTAATCAACCAGGCTGTTACTGCTGGCCGCACGTAGTCCAACATACGAACCACAGCCTTGCTGATCCGGCACTGACTTGAAGTATCTCTCCAGCTCCCTCTTGAAGACAGCCATGTACTATTGTTTTTTATACAAACAGCTTAGTTGCACGTTGAAAACCAGATACACAACTCGCAACTTAGGAACCTCACTTATAAATATAACTCGTAAATAAAAAACTAGGAATACTATATCTAATTTGTAACTTGGGTACCTTCTGTATTATTGCAATATTTGTAAGTTGAGAAACCAAGGACAACTCATTTACATCTTGAAAATTAACTATATTAGCATATAGTGAATCCTAAATTTTGTGATAATAAACAGGAGCAGCCTGTTTCTTTGGTTTTTCTAGCTACTTTATCAAGTTGTAATTGTTTCTCCAACATACAGGTCATCTCTCACCCATTCAGGATGACTTGAAAAAGAAGAAAACCTTATACAGCTCTTCTTTTTTTTTATTATTTTTATTATCATGCAGGCCAGTTCCCACCGAGGCGGGGTGACCCGAAGAAGAGGAAACACTTTCATCATCATTCCCTTCTTCTTTTTACATTTAGTAATAGAGTTGTAATTATGGCACATTTTTTTATGTTGCAGGTGTTTCATTGAGAGTATAAATGTTCGAGCTGGGACTGGCACGGTGGAAGATTCAACCACGCAGACTGACCGTCCACCTAGCTCATGTGACTCAAATAATCTCTCCAATGTTGTAACTGAGGTGAGGATTAGATCAGGAAACTTTGTAGTGTACCATTACACTGTATTCTTATCATGTAGTGGACTGTTATGTTATATAGAATTCCTTGTTAAGAATGTAGAGCAGTAGGGATTATATACCTTAGTGTATACTAATGGTTTCTGGGGTCAGTTCCCCTGTGTCCTGAGCCTAGACTAGGCTTCACAATGAATAGACTGATCAACCAGGCTGTTGGTGCTAGTCTTATGCAGTCCATTGTCTGTAATACAACTTGGTTGACCAGGAGCCACCTGAGGACCTTGTAGTGTTATTAGAACTTGTGGTTTTTAAAAAGAATTTATATAATACAGCAGATCTTATGTACTGTGTTAATCTCCACATTGAACATCAGAGCGGTCAAAGTAGTGCCAGTTCATTCAGGTAGTAATGGATTTGTAGGCCTGCTGGTCACCATCAGTAGTAGCCTGATTGATCAGATTGATCATCATGATAATAATCATCTTAAAGATTATCATGATCATCAAGGAATTGCATCTACCCTTCCCTTCTTTTAATCAGAACTAATTACCTCCTATTCCCTGGATGCTTTAACTAAATGGTTATAATTATGACCATAATTTTTAAAGGGGTGGGCCAGTAAGACAGTGGAAGGCCTCCAGTTAGATGACCAAAAGCTCTAACGGCGGGTCATCATCTAAGACCCACGTCCTGACGCGGGTCAGGAAAAGTGCTTCCTGACAAACCTTACCTAACCTAACCCAGATGCAGTATGATCTAAAGATTTTTGGCATGTGTGAGCATGTCCTAATAGATAGGAGTGAATAAAAATGAATGGTTTTTGGGACATGACAAGTTGTTGGAGTGTGAGCAGGGTAATATTTTGTGAAGGGATTTAGGGAAACTGGTTAGCCAGACTTGAGTCCTGGAGGTGGGAAGTACAATACCTACACTTTGAGGGAGGGGTTTGAGATACATGCGGTTTGGAGTGACATTTGAACTGCCATATCTGCATGCCTCTGCAAAGACAATGATATGGTGAGAGTTTTTTTTTTTGTTGTTTTTTGGGGTCACCCTGCCTTGGTGGGAGATGGCCGGTGGGTTAAAAAAATAATAACAGTTAGAGAGAACAGTCTTGTTTCTGCCATGGCATAGTCAAGGAATGGTCACCTTCATACACCAAAGTACCCTTCCTCTGGCTGACTGACAGAATCACATAAAAGTGTGCACTAATTATATTCATGATGAGTCATATATGAATATTTTAACCAAAAAACATCATTGCAAGTTAATTTTAATCCTCTTGTGAGTTTTGTAATAAATCCATGTTACCAGTACTGTAGGGCCCCACTGATACAGCAGGTTAGGTTCTGGGCTACTGTAGAGCCATGATGATACAGCAGGTTAGGTTGCGGGCTACTGTAGGGCCATGATACAGCAGGTTAGGTTGCAGGCTACTATAGGGCCCCGCTGATACAGCTGGTTAGGTTCTGGGCTGCTGTAGGGGCCCCGCTGATACAGCAGGTTAGGCTTCAGGCTAATGTAGGGTGCTGCTGATACAGCAGGTTAGGTTCTGTGCTACAGTAGGGCCCTGTTGATATAGGAGGTTAGATTCTTGGCTACTGTAGGGCCCCGCTGATATAGGAGGTTAGATTCTGGGTTACTGTAGGGGCCCTGCTGATACAGCAGGCTAGGCTCTGGGCTAATGTAGGGACCCCTTGATACAACAGGTTAGGTTCTGGGCTACTGTAGTGTCCTGCTGATACAGTGGGGTGTATAAATGAAAAACAGGAATAAATAAAGGGGGATGTAAATAGTGTGCTGAAATTTCCAGCCAAGACAGGACTCGCAGAAATGGTTTCAAGTTGGAAAAATTCAGATTCAGGAAAGATATAGGAAAGCACTGGTTTGGTAATAGAGTTGTGGATAAGTGGAACAAACTCCCGAGTGCAGTTATAGACGCTAAAACGTTGTGTAGTTTTAAAAATAGGTTAGATAAATACACCAGTTCTAGGTAGTAGGTTGGTAGACGGCAACTGCCCAGGGAGGTACTACCTGCCAAGTGAGTGTAAAACAAAAGCCTGTAATTGTTTTACATGATGGTAGGATTGCTGGTGTCCATTTTTCTGTCTCATAAACATGCAAGGTTTCAGGTACATCTTGCTACTTCTACTTACACTTAGGTCACACTGCACATACATGTACAAACATATATATATACACACCCCTCTGGGTTTTCTTCTATTTTCTTACTAATTCTTGTTCTTCTTTATTTCCTGTTATCTCCATGGGGAAGTGGAACAGAATTCTGCCTCTGTAAGCCATGCGTGTTGTAAGAGGCGACTAAAATGCTGGGAGCAAGGGGCTAGTAACCTCTTCTCTTGTATATATTACTAAATGTGAAAGGAGAAACTTTCGTTTTTCCTTTTGGGCCACCCCGCCTCGGTGGGATACGGCAGGTGTGTTGAAAGAAAGAAAGAAATACACCAGTGTGTGTGAGTTGGACCTGACTAGCTTGTGCTACTAGGTCTAATACCATGCTCCTTCCTTAGGTGGAAGTGACCTGACTAGGTGGGTCATTGGGCTAAGCCAGAGAGTGACATGGACCTACTTCACATGGGTCAGTAGGCCTGCTGCAGTGTTCCTTCTTTCATATGTTCTTATGTTCTGGGCTATTGTAGGGCCCTGCTGATACAGCAGGTTAAGCCCTGGGCTACTGTAGGGCCCTGCAAATACTGCAGGTTAGGTTCCAGGGTTCTGTAGGGCCTAGCTGATACAGCAGGTTAACTTCCAGGCTACTGTAGCACCCTGCAGATTCATCAGGTTAGGCTCCGAGCTACTGTAGGGCCCTGCTGATACAGCACGTTAGGCTCAGGGCTGCTGTAGGGCCTTGCTGATACAGCAGGTTAGGTTCTGGGCTTCTGTAGGGCCCTGGTGATAGAACAGGTTAGGTTCCAGGCTACTGTAAGCCCTGCTGCTACAGCGGGTTAGATTCCTGGCTATTGTAGGGCCCAGGAGTTTAGGTCCTGGGCTACTGTAGGGTCTCACTGATACAGCGGGTTAGGTTCTGAGCTACTGTAGGGCCTCGCTGATACAGCAGGTTAGGTTCCAGGCTACTGTAGGGCTCGCTGATACAGCAGGTTCCGGGCTACTGTAGGGCTTGCTGATACAGCAGGTTCCTGGCTACTGTAGGGCCCTGCTGATACACGAGTTCCCCTCAAGGAAGGTTCCTTGATGTTGGTGAGGGGCTCTTGATTTAGGGAATTGGATCTGTGCTCCAGTTCCCCGAATTAAGCCTGAATGCCTTCCACATCCCCCCCCCCAGGCGCTGTATAATCCTCTGGGTTTAGCGCTTCTCCCTTGATTATAATAATAATAATGATACACGAGTTTAGGTTCCAGCCACTGTAGTGCCTTGGTGATACAGCAGGTTGGGTTCTGGGCTACTGTAGGGCCCCACTGATACAGCAGGTTGGGTTCTGGGCTACTGTAGGGCCCCACTGATACAGCAGGTTGGGTTCTGGGCTACTGTAGGGCCCCACTGATACAGCAGGTTGGGTTCTGGGCTACTGTAGGGCCCCACTGATACAGCAGGTTGGGTTCTGGGCTACTGTAGGGCCCCACTGATACAGCAGGTTGGGTTCTGGGCTACTGTAGGGCCCCACTGATACAGCAGGTTGGGTTCTGGGCTACTATAGGGCCCCACTGATACAGCAGGTTGGGTTCTGGGCTACTATAGGGCCCCACTGATACAGCAGGTTCGGTTCTGGGCTACTATAGGGCCCCACTGATACAGCAGGTTGGGTTCTGGGCTACTATAGGGCCCCGCTGATACATCAGGTTAGGTTCAAGGCTACTGCTGTAAAGTGAAATGTTGCCTTTTTCACTTTCAAATTTATGTAAAAACCTAATAACACATTTTCACTATCATATGTTAAGTGAGCACTAGAGCTAGGCCTAAAAATTGCATATACAATTACACATATACTTAAAAATATTTTCATCCATAGCTTATAGTGAGTGTTGAATATATTTATTGTATGAAGTCTGAATAAATGAAGAATGGGAATGCTTGAAAACTGATGCATTAGCGAAGCGCCGTAAACAAAGCACTGTAAAGCGGGTCTTGCCTGTTCTCCCTATTTATTGAAATGGTCAGTTTGATAAACCTAGCACAGTGCTGCTGCTTATCTTATATTTTTTCTCTAGCACAGTAGCAAATATCCATACTGTATATAACTTTTATAATTTTTCTTCATAGATGCGCATGTCAGTGCTGCTTGCTCAAGAGTCGGAGGAGCAGGCAAATGCCAAGAGTGATAATGTTGTGGCTGTTGCAGCAGCACCAGTCAAAAAGAAAACAAGTCGGAAGCAGTCTCGTGAGAAGCAGCAGCATTATGGCTCAAAGGATAGTGTTAAGGTTGTCAATGAACTAGGGGCACAACGGAGTATTGAGGTTAGATATTCTCTTGCCTTCAATTATCTTAGTAATCGAAATTTGGTATAATGATTGTTTCTTTGTGTGTACAATTTTTTTTCCACTTATATTTCAAATATTGGGTGCTTTTGTCTTTAACAAGTCACTTAAGAGGTTATTCACTGCTATTATTCTTATTCAATATTACCAAGTTTCAGCACTTGTTGTTCTAGTATTTGTTCTTTAAAATTATACAAGGTTTGCTTACAGCGTTATCATTTCTTATAAATGAAGAGGGAAGGGGTTGAAGCACCACTGATGAAGTGGTGTAAACAAGTGCACTTCATGGTGAGTGACTTTGTATGCTTCCATAACTCTGCTTTAGAGTCTGTCACTCGGAACTTAACTTTTGATTTGAATATATTAATTATTTGTAGAGTCAAGTATCCTTATTCACAGCCTCCATATTTCCTGTTTTGTGTCTTTTTGCCAGAGGGAACACTGACGACCATTTCAGTTTCTCATTAATTGCCAAAATAATCATGTGTCTCCATGCAGCAAAAACCAAAGGAATATGCATACTTTACTACCCTGTATAGATATTGCATACCAATATTGTAATGATACATAATATAGGGTTATTTATTCTCACATTTCCTATTAGTTTAATACGTATTTCAGTAGGCAAATTATGTTCGGAGGTGTTTAGTAAACTATACTTTTGTCCTGCAGCCTGTTGACCCAGCAGAAACAAGGAGCCTCTTGGATGAGGACCAATCTGAAGCTGATGCTGGGATGGAGTGTGACAGACTGAGGCACCAAAGCCCGCGAGAGCCCGAGAGCTGCCATGAAATAAGGGTTCCACAGGCCGAGGCAGAGGTCGATGATGACGATGGAGATGAGGGGGAGCAAACACTGGAAAAGAAAAGTGATGACCAAAGGGAGCAATCCATTGTGGTGTTGCCAGACTCAACTACCACAGAGAGTGATGAGAATGACCTGCCACAGGTGGTTTCCCATTCTCCAGTTGTGACACCAAGGAAGGTAATATGCATGCTTGCTTTGCAAGATGTTACAGATATGTTTATACATCTTAGCTCTCCATATCGCATTTTACTCCTCGTACAGTGCCTGCACTCTGAAGGATGGGTGGGGATATTTGCAGTTTGGAGGGGCATCTGAACTGTAGTGTATGCATGCCTTTGGCATGCACACACTACAGTTAAGATGGAGTGAATGATGATGAAAGTGTTTCCTTTTCAGGTCGCCCTACCTTGGTGGGAGAGAGCCAGTGTATTAAAAGTGCATAAATTTACAGTATATAAGTGTAGCTGAATAACCTATGTGTTGTGATTACTTTCAGAGGGAAAGGGGTGCTGTGATGCTGGTAAAGTGCTCTTGATCTAAGAGATAAGCTACCCTCTCTTTCTACAGATCAAACCAGATTACCCTACCACCTTTCTGTTTTACCCAGAAGGGTGGTGGGGTTCAGTGCTTGTCTATGAATAATCATAATATTGCAATTACAGTAGGGCCTCACCCATATGGCAGGTTAGGTTCCAGGCTACCGCCAGAAAGCAGATCGCCATTTTATCCATTTATAAATTCAAGATAACAGGTTTACACTAACATATATTAAGTTAACAATAGAACTAGGCATTGAAAAATAATAAAAAGTAAAATACACACACAGTACACTCATTACTTAAATTAAAATATTTGTAGTCTTAATGTCGGGTGAGAGGTGAGTAGTATTTATTATAAGAAGCCACGTGTGGTAGGTATGGTAGCCCTCCTGGCCACCCCACCCACACGCAATATACTACAACATTTAAAGTACCAGTTTTATAAAGTTTTTCTTCTTCTCTTTTTTAGTAAATGTCTACAGGAGAAGGGGTTACTAGCCCATTGCTCCCGGCATTTTAGTCGCCTCATACGACACGCATGGCTTACAGAGGAAAGATTCTTTTCCACTTCCCCATGGACAATAGAAGAAATAAAGAAGAACAAGAGCTATTTAGAAAAAGGAGAAAAACCTAGATGTATGTATATATATATGCATGTGCGTGTCTGTGAAGTGTGACCAAAGTGTAAGTAGGAGTAGCAAGATATCCCTGTTATCTAGCGTGTTTGAGACAGAAAAAGAAACCAGCAATCCTACCATCATGCAAAACAGTTACAGGTTTCTGTTTCACAGTCATCTGGCAGGACGGTAGTACTTCCCTGGGTGGTTGCTGTCTACCAACCTACTACTGCCTGCACTCTGAAGGAGGGGTGTTAATGTTGCAGTTTAAAAACTGTAGTGTAAAGCACCCTTCTGGCAAGACAGTGATGGAGTGAATGATGGTGAAAGTTTTTCTTTTTCGGGCCACCCTGCCTTGGTGGGAATCGGCCAGTGTGATGATAAAAAAAAAAAAAAAATTTAAAGTGCCCTAGAGCGACAAAATGCATATACAGTACACTCATTACTTACCTTAAAAGTATTTGTAGTCTTAATGTGAGAGGTGAATAAATGATATAAAAACGAATAAATAAGAGAATGAACAAGTAAATGAGAGAGAACAGAGCCACAGAGTATGTAAACAGATGAACACATCTAGTTATGGTTGATACACTTTCATTTCCATGTCTGTGAATCTTATACCATAATACAAACCCCTTACATTGTGTACAAGTTGTTTCCACGTTGGTACAGTAGAATAAACAAAGAGCAACACACTCATTCTCATGTAACACACCATTTTTAGAAGGAATAACGCTTTGAGTGAAGGCATACAAAAAGAATAATTTTCTAGTTACCCTTAGTAATACTGTTTTGTACACATTTTCTTTGGTGTTGAACTAGAGAAAAATGTTTTTCTTTCCGACACTCCAACAAGACGACTGGAAAAACATCTCGTATTTATGTCAGTGAATAGGGACGTCCCTATTCACTGACATCTCGTATTTGTTAATATTTTCTACTGTGGGGTGTATTTATCATGTTTATATGTTACAAAGTGCATTTATTATATAATTTTGAAAAAAAATCAGAGACAAATTAATCAAAATGTCTATATTAACATAATATATGGCATTTAATGCACCTCAGAGTGATTATTATCATTATTAATATGGTGTCTTCAAGACTAATAAGACACTCTTAGTGATTTTAATGTATACCTGCATGCCAGCACAGTGTGTAAGTTTACTTAGGTACAGGTACACATAAGTATAATTAGCACAGTATGTATAAAATATGAAATACAACTTTAAAACACTTGAAATTTTGGAAAGTTTCCAGACATAATGGAGAGTTTTGTTCACGGAGAATGTAAACAAACCAGGTGGCCCACGGTGACCATATTAGAAAGTCAGGTGAGGGAGCTGTATAGAGAGTTTTGGTCATAATTTGAAATGTCCATATTAGCGGAATTCCGTAAAGCAGGGCCCTACTAATTTCGGCTAGCATAATTTCAAATTTCATCATTATACTGACTTGGAAATTGTGCTGATGGTTGTAAATCCACAGCAGCAAGCGGTGATGAAAACGAGGAAGATGTAGCAGAAAGAGTCTATTGATAGGTTAATTAAGTGTATTCTAACCTAACCACTCTGTAATCCGGCACACTACAGGTCCCATTGATGCCAGGGTGTTTTAGCATACTAGATTAATGTAATAAGTTTATATGATACTGCATAATGCAGTTTCTTTGATAAAATTAATGTTATTTCCTTTTACAGACCCCATGGACTGGGAGAAACGGTACTTCATCAGATGTATCGGTTCCCGCTTCCCCAGGTGGAGGAGCGTCCAATGTCAATCATCAGAGTGATTCCGTTTCTCTTCCTGGCACACCATTAAGCAATGCCTCAGCTGTTAGTAGGTCTTCAGATGCGTCGGTGAGCTCTGCCTCGTCAACACGTGCTCTTCTCTCTCACCCGATGGATAGTTCGCCGGCTAGTGTCGTGTAAATCTTTTATAACTCATTTTGTGTATAACAATCTGAATTTTAAGAGTAGACATTAATCCAAATATATAACAATGTAACACCTGGTGTTACATTTAATTTTGCATTTTAAATGCTACATAAACATTTAGAGGTGTGAAATAAATTTTCAGGTTAAAAATTAATTTAATTTTTTTTATATAAGATGGTTATTCTTCAATATTTATTGTCTTATACTTGCTTTGTTCAGTATAGTATAAACAGAAGGCAGAACCATACCTTCTGAAATTTGTAAAAAATATATGAAAAGTAAAATACAAAGGATATTTTATCCCTTAAGTGTCCGTGCCGTAGTACTACAAGTTTGAAGTCTGTCTGTGCCGTAAGTAAGTAAGTTTATTCAGGCATACACAAATACAGTTACATAGAAGCGTGTAGAGAACTAGGTTAACCCAAAAAAGTCTGTGACTTGTGTCATAAGCTCAGTTCACTCAGATAAGCTAGGAGCTGTAAATTTGGGCTTAGATATGAAGGAATGGGTTGATGCAGTAAGTGTGCACCATATAAAAATAATCCTGACTCACGCAGTGCATAATAGGAAAAACTGCAACTGTGTTTTTGGTTTAAAATAGTGACCTTGTAGTGTATTTTTGGATGGCTTTTATGGTTATATTCTCAATTTCTTGGTATAATTTGATAGATTGGAGGATATATTACAGAAATAGAGATAATTTTGATTAGTTTCAAAACTGGAAGTAGCTTGAAATTGAGCTCGAATTAGTGGAAATATTCGATTTTTGCCAATATTCAAGAGTAAACAAATCATGTCACTTGTTCAGTCTAATGTGTGTTCGCGAATGTGCTGATATTATTTATACGGTTACTGCTATAGTGCTTAACAGTAAATCTTTGTTTTTTTGTGTGTGAATAAAAAATCAAAATGGAATTTATGTTTAAAGCCTGGGAACATAACTAATGAATAGAGGAAATGTTATTTTAATGCCAGGAATACTTGCATTATTTATTCTGGACCCTATTTTGAAATTGGTCAAATTACCAATCACTTCATGGGGTAGTAGAAAAAGTTCCTTGTGCTCATTCGATACAATGGAAAATATGCTAGCGATATAGCTATAAAATTGATCAATTGGAACAATGTAATTGGCTTAAAATAGGACTCAAAGTTGGCAAAATCGCTGACACAGCAAAATTTCGTCAAGTTTTACGTCAAATTTCATACGGTTTTATTCCCTTCTGAAAAAGATTCTCTACCATTTCGTAAGAAAAATTTTTTGACACTGGACAATTTTCAGATCGGGGATCTGGACACTCGAGTGGTTAAGGATGTTTTTGAAACTGAGGAAGAAATGCCCGAGATATTAATAAAAAAAAATGCCTTAAATAACTTTAACCCTAAACATTGAAGTAAATTTTAACTTTTTAAAGAACAATGAACATCTGGAGAGCAAAGCTATGTAAAACAGCTATTTGCAGATTGGCTTTAAATCAGCAAAATTCTGTGTATGCAATACAGTTTTTTTAGAAAAGAATATTTTTATATATTAACACATCGGCCTTCTCCCACCAAGGCAGGGTGGCCCCGAAAAAGAAAAACTTTCATCATCATTCACTCCATCACTGTCTTGCCAGAGGCACACTTAAACTAGTTATAAAACTACAACATTAACACCCTTCCTTCAGAATGCAGACACTATACGTCCCATCTCCAGGACTCAAGTCTGGCCTGCCGGTTCTCCTGACTCCCTTCATAATGTGATATTATAAGATCTTTGAGAGCATTTTACTTAGTCCCCCTTTCAGTATTCATGACAAGATCTTGGTTAGCTTTATTATTTCTTCCGCATCCAGCTACTCCACTTTTGTCACTGCTACGTTCCAGTACCCTGAGGTTGCCCTTGTTCAGCTGTAAATACCTATAGGTGAGTGCAGCACTAGGCATAATCAGAATTGCAAAACCCTCACGCAGAAAATCTGCATGTATAAAAATAGAACAAATTATGCACTACATTGTATAATGCTGTAAAACAATTTTTATATACATACTGTATATGAAAAAAGACAAAATTTCAATAAATATATGTACTGTAGCTAATGCATTTGGAATGTCTTAACAGAAAGTGGAATTGCATTTGGTAAAAAAGGTTATGGGTGTATACTAAACTCCATTTTCCTTTATACACTGATGTTTATTTAGTAGACAGCCTCCATGCACTTAGCACCACTGTATAGTGAGTGTTTCTCTGACTATAGCTCTTGGTTGATACACTTTTGAGACTTCAGTTCTGATATTCACAGTATTATGACATTTTTTTATTGTCTGAAACTGCTAATTTTTAAGGTTGCCAAGATGTTCTTTTTTGAATATTAAAAGAAATATTGAGCTAAAGGCACTCAATTGTGTGTATGAAGAATATAATCATAATGCAGTACATTATATAATTCTGGTGATTTCCTTCAGAGGCTCTTGATTCAAGGAAATTGAACCTTTTCCTTTCTTGGATCTAACCTGATTACTTCCAAATACCCCTGTGGGTTTAGCACTTCCCAATGAATATATAAGCCTGTCATTATAACTAATGTAAGACAGTCTATTCCCTGTATAAGTGAACCCTTGATTTAACTAACAAGTAGGGAAAATTAGTGGATACGTAACAATTTTGCAGTGATCATAATAATGAGTAATTTTGTAACCACCAGAATTATTTGGCCTTGTATTTTTAAAGTCCATTAAATTGAGGTTTAGTGTGTACGTTCTTTTAATCCATGGAAGAATTACTACAAGTTATATTCAGCTAGTTTGACCATGTTTATACCCTTGATGATGGGCTCATGATCCAGGGAACTGGGACCATGTTTCCCTTAGATCAAATCAGGCTACTTTTAATCCCTGAGGTACTGTTATAGCTTCAGCTCTTCACCATAAATATAGATATTGTTTAGTGTCTGATAATATATATTTTTTTCAAAAACATCTTTTAAATTATTTACCCATTGAACTTTAAATCCATGAGGGTCATTCAGTAATGCTAGAACACTAAAATAAATCTTAATGCTGCCATTTTTTTTTTTTTTTTCAAGCGATGTTGGTAAAGGTATCTTAATCTAAAGAATTGGAACTAGCCTACATTCCCTTGGATCAGACCTAATTACCCAAATAGAATATCCTATTTTGCAAGTGCTGGATGACCCTTACAGGTTTAGTGCAATATATAAGGTTGTCACAACCAAGCAACAAGTCTCAATTGAGTGTGGCAGCTCTATTATTTTGTTTCAAGTCTTACTGATTTTTTTTTGTGTTTGACTTTAGAACTTCAGTTCTGCTTTACTTCCTGACTGCCCTTTGCATCCAGTATGTATCACTTTTCATGATTATTAATATATTTAAATTTGTTGATAGCTACATTTTTTTGCATATTACATAATGAATTCTGTATTATTATTATAATCAAAAAGAAGCGCTAAGCCACAAGGGCTATACAGCAATGAATTCTGTAATATTCAAAGCCCTTGCTATTAAGGAAAATTCTCATTGCAATGTATAAACAATAAATAATGCATAAAAAATGTATTTGTTACATTTACAAAATAGACATAAATAAGTATTCAGACATTATCTTTCCAACAAGGTAAATAACAAAACTTGTATCAGTAATATAACAGGTAAATTATTTTACACTACTTATGAGGGAGGAATTGTATGGACCACATGACACCTGTGATAACGTTAAAGAATTCCATTCAGAGTTCTTACCAAGGCTGTGATACTGGCCAGCTGTATAGTCCTTGTGGCTTATTATTATTATTATAATCAAAAAGAAGCGCTAAGCCACAAGGGCCTTGTGGCTTAGCGCTTCTTTTTTGATTATAATAATAATGTGATACTGGCCCTTACATTTCCTCCCTCCACATGAGAGTATTGTTACATTCATGACTATGAAATTTTGGTTCCTATTGATAGGAATGTAAAGTCATATGAACAGATGTTAACTGGCATTGTTCTGTGGCCTATCACAATGTAGCCACACTTGGACTCTGGCATGGCTTAGGGAAATTGTCAATGTGAGTTCATACCTTAATTCCATTGAGGTTGAATGTTACTTTGTTATTCAAATAATTGAAGAACCTAAAAACTCAAGTTGATGCTTATTTGGCCATGTAGCTAAGATGATAATGAAAATATTCCTGTATCTAATTGCCTGAAGATCTTTGGATTTTATTTGAAACAAACATCTAGAGCCATACCATCACGCCAGACCTGTTGAAGGGATCATGGCCGAGTTGAAATGGTCATTATACCTTAAATTTCTTGCAAAGCTAGGGGTTAGTTTTTCCTGACAAGGCAAACATAGGATTCAAACAATAGAAGTCAAAAACCCAAATCCTGTTAGTCACACATGTATGCATAATACTGTATATTAGGAGGATGTACAGAC
>NC_091377.1:167138-214638 GCF_038502225.1 Cherax quadricarinatus
ACAAAAACCCAGTAACAGGCTGGATGTTGGAAGGGCAGTCCTTTCTAGTATTCACTGGAGATCTCTAAGCTTTTAGAATCGCGTTTTTTGTAACAAATGGGGGCCTGTCCGGGATGCTCTTGATCCAAGGTGTTGGAGAAATTGTCCAGTTTGTCATACTAGTAACCCTATACTCAAACACTTTGAGTACTTTCCTAATCTGAAGACTGAGTTTAGTCTTGTACAACATACTAGGAGGATGTATGTACTTTGATCGAGTCTCTTGATCCAGGGAGATGGAAATACTGTTTATGAGTTCTAACTTTAAGACAAGCAACACTAAATTTCCTATTAGGATTATAGTTTCCCATAATCACTCTCTCGTAGTACACTTGTTTTCGTGATGTATGTCAAAGTGAAACAGTTAATTGATACTCTAACTTTGTCTGAGTTAAGTACATTAAAACTTCAGACGTGTTGGCAAGTAGCCAAATATCTCGGTGTGACGTATAACAGGAATTACACCGCAGAAACTGTCAGAGCGTTGATTAAAGATATATTGTTTCCTGCTCATACAAAGATGTCTGATTATGATTCAGATTCACAAAGCCTAGTGTCACAATTAGGAAGTATGACTATTTGATGATGAAGAGAGAGCAACTACGGCAGAAGTGTCTGAGCCTAGTGTAGCTCAGTTCTCGCTCATGCCTTCCCTCCTAACTGGTAGTATGACTCAGCCTCATACTAGTACCGTGTATGCTACACCTGTATCTACTTATCCTAGACCAGATCTACTCTCTCTAGAGACGGTTGGACGAGGTGCCAGACCTAAGGACCATCCAGAAAGACATGTTAATTTCCCTACTCCTCTGTTACCTACTGGTCCTATCTCTCAGGAACAGTTTGAGAGGTTTGAACGCGTCATTATGTTGCAAACTGCACAAATAGAGGCACAGAGGAAATTGAACGAAGATTTCCAGAGAGAAAATATTCGTCTTGGAAGACAACAGACTGATTGGTGACCCGGTGGCCTGGTGGCTAAAGCTTCCGCTTCACACACGGAGGACCCGGGTTCGATTCCCGGCGGGTGGAAATATTTCGACACGTTTCCTTACACCTGTTGTCCTGTTCACCTAGCAGCAAATAGGTACCTGGGTGTTAGTCGACTGGTGTGGGTCGCATCCTGGGGGACAAGATTAAGGACCCCAATGGAAATAAGTTAGACAGTCCTCGATGACGCACTGACTTTCTTGGGTTATCCTGGGTGGCTAACCCTCCGGGGTTAAAAATCCGAACGAAATCTTATCTTATCTTATCTTAGATCACAGGACACATTTAATGTGCAGAAAACTGCATCCATGGTTCCTAAGTTTTTTGAGAGTGACTTAGACACCTATTTTGACGTGTTTGAAAACCAGGCACGTGCTATGAACTGGCCACGTAAGCACTGGGCTACCTTGTTGCACACAGCTTTGACAGGAAGAGCTCAAACTTGTACTGCTGCTTTACCATTTGCCAAGTACATTAGTTATGATGCAGTCAAGCAAACTATTCTAGAGACATAACTTGTTACCTGTAAGTTATCAACGTGCATTTCGTACGTTACAACGACGACAAGATCAAACTTGTGTAGAGTTTGCTCGTGAGAAAAAAGTTGCATTTGAGAGATGGTGTAGGTCTGCCAAGTGTAACAACTACAACAGCCTTGTTCAGTTGTTACTTCACAAAGAGTTTAACAACTGTATGTCTGCGGACATACAAGAATATCTGATCAATCATACTACCTCGGATATTCTGGAAACTGCAGCATTAGCAAACAATTATGAGACTTCTCACAAACTTGTACGTACTAAAACACAGAGAAACAAGGTAACTAAAAATTGTCCTAGAAGTTGGCAACCTAAATCAGCTGCTCATTGCCGGCCTGATGTACCTGCTACTGTAACTTCTCATACCTTTACCAGGAAAACTCATTATTCTGAATCTGTCTCTGTGGTTAGACAGAAATCTGATATCGAGAAGAAGAAAGTTAAATGTACCTATTTTAACAGAAAAGGACATGCTAGAGAGTATTGCTATAAGTTAGAAATACGAGAAGCAGTCGTGTGGTTGGTGCCCCCACTCAAGTCGTATCCTCTTCCGAGCAACAAAGGCACCAAAATCCTAGTAATACCTCTGATCCTACTGTTTTAGATAATATTACTCAGGATGGATGACTAGCGTCAGAAAGTGTATCTGATGAAAAGATTCGTTCAGCGATGAGTCCTTACTTATCGAGAGGTAAAGTAGGATTTGACAAACCACATCTGACTGAGATAATTACTTTCAGAAACACTGGCAGTTATCTCACGTTATTAAGAGATGTACTGCCCATAACTGATGATACCTATTGCAAGATAGATGCACTGTTAGAAGCCTATGGTATGGCTGTTATAAAAGTACCTCTGCACAAAGTTTACATTGAAACAAGCTATTATACTGGTTATATTTCAGTGGGTATATCCAGTGGTGTATTTCCCATCAGGTCAGTGGACTTGTTGATAGGGAACGATATCCTTCATGCTGGTATATGTAAAGAACCACTTGTGATTGATAATAACACTGATGATAATTATGCCATTGAAGCTTGTAGAGAGAAACCTATTTTATTTCCTCTCAGCGCAATTACTAGAACTATGTCAAAGATACAACAACCATCCTTGTCTCCTGTTGAGTTAGTGGATGACAATGATTTGGGCTTGAATATGTTGTTTAGTGACGCTCTGCACCCAGGGTCATTAACACCAACTCCCCCGTGTCATCAACCTAGTCAGAACACAACTGACGTTAAATTTCTAACTCATGATGATTTAATCAAGGATCAGTTTGTTGATCAGTCACTGGAAAGACTGAGAGATATAGCAGTTACTGAGAGTGAAGCAAAGGATCTCGATAATTGTTACTATTATAGTAACGGTGTACTGATGGAGAAAACTACATGTAAGTTGTCAGCTGATAGTGTTTCCACCACAGTCAAGCATCTCGTTGTGTTACCAGTTACATTTAGTGAACAAGCCATTGATTTTGCTCACAATAGTCCCATAGGAGAACATTTGGGTGTCAAGAAGACACTCGGTAAACTGGCAAAACATTTTACTTGGCCTAAAATGAAGGAAGCAGTAGCTGATCATGTGCGACATTGCCACGTGTGTCAAGTGACAGGCAAGCCAGCGCACTCACCTCCTACACCTCTCACTGTGTTCACTAGTAGCAAAGTTCAGTTCATCTGGACTAGAGATTGTTCAGACTTGTTGAAAAGGTTGAAGTTTCTGTTTTCCTCTGCTCCTGTATTGAAGAGTCCTAATTTCAATCTTCCCTTCTTTTTACATATAGATGCGAGTGGTTATGCAGTGGGTGCTGTGCTGCTCCAACAGTCAACATCCACTGATATTCTCCACCCTATATGTTACTATTCATCTAAACTTAAACGACACCATAAAAATTATGCCACTATTGAGAAAGAGGCTCTAGCTCTTGTGGTGTCCTTGGAACATTTTGACGTGTATTTGGGCACTTCCCCATTTAAAATTAACGTTTTTTCAGACCACAATCCACTCTCCTACATAAACACTATGAAGAGTAAAAATGCTATGATCATGAGGTGGGCCCTCAGAATCCAGCCTTATTCTATTAGTATAAAACATAAAAGTGGTTATTGTAATGTAATTGCTGACGCTCTGTCACGTCCTTAATAATTATCAGTTACATTAAATTAACGTAATTTTATGCCCAAATACCTTTTGTTACTTGCTATGACAAATTCAGTAAAGTAACTTAATCTCTCCAGCCCATGTTAATTATGTATACTCATGTCTAATTATGTTATTTATATATTCACAGTAGTGCTGATATATGTGTGAGGAGGAGACAGAAGCTGAGTGTTGAGTTTGTAGTGTTGTGTGGGCGATGTTACTGCGTGGCGGAAAAGTCCTGCCGCAGACCCATCCCCCCCCTCACTACACACCTTAAGCTGTTTCATACTCAGATGTCCATACTGCATAGCATTCCACAACCACTACTTAAGAGTGGAATGCCATCTCCTGTCAATAGCACAAGACTATTATGCAGTCTCCACTACTATGATCGAGCCTCATCGTGTCAGGCTCGTCTACGCTATCCTGTCTCTACACTGATGTACATAACCACGAGTATGCAGAGATACGATACTGTGTACTGCCCTAGTACTAGGGGCATAACTTAGAGATATAGACACTGTGAAATTATAGAAGTGCTTGGCACAAGAGTGACTCTGATTAATGTTTATATTATATTGTTATTAAAGTGACATGAGTAATCAGTAATAATGTGAAAGACATTAACGCAACTCCTAGTGCGACTGTTTGTCGTGTTGAGGGACTGTTGCAACTCCTGAATGGGTTACAATGTATATGATATATATATATATATATATATATATATATATATATATATATATATATATATATATATATATATAATGTATATTACCTTTTCATATAATTTTATATTGCTTATATTTGCGATAATAGCTAAATTGTAAATATATTGCTTTATATTATTTGACTTAGTTACTTTTGTTAGGTAGGATGTAACATATATATTATGTGCTCATAGTTCAAATCTTGATTGTCTAACTACTGTAATTATCGCTCTTTGCTCGTTACTCTGCCGGCTTCTGTTGCTGAGCAGCAACTGTCCACGGAGCTATCACGTGATAGGGGGGGGGGGTGTTCACACCTCGCCTGAAGTATTCAGTCTGGTCTAGACTCTCTTGGTGGTTGGACGTATTCCTGACAAGTGTGTAACTCTTTCTTATTGGCCCTTGTTGGAAGATCGTCTCTGTAGCTTTATTGTTAGTTCTGGAGACTGTTCACAGAACTTTGTACAGACTTAGTGATTTTCGACGTTGTACTGAGGTTGTGTGTCGCATAGACACTCTGTTATATTATCTCCTTGATCCTGATTTTGTGTCACAGTTGCTTGTTATATTGCTATTGGGCTTAGCATTCTTTTTATTGTTCAAGCAGACTGTTCTGATTGCCAGTTGGTCAAGAAGTTAGTTTATGTGAGGACTTTGTCAGTCACTTGTTTAAGTCTAGTCGAGTCGTGAGACATAGCGAACTACTTAGAGCACTTACACACATACACACAAACTTACTTGTACATATTTGTAATATCTTATTAAATGTTAATGTACCAGACGGTACTTAAGAATTATAAATGTGATATGTGCTTTCAGCACAATAATACTGTACACGAGAGAAGTGATTAATATTTTGATTACTGTGATTAATTTAATTTAATTTGATATACGCCTAGACAACTTAATTATTAATAAATTTATTAAATTTTAATTTCTCTGGTTAGTAGCCTACCAGTTGTAATCCTGAAGCACTATTGAATCATACTGAATTCTAATGGATAATTGGACAAGGATACTGACTAATTGTTACGGAAACCCAGTAACAGGCTGGATGCTAGAAGGGCAGTCCTTTCTAGTATTACCTGGAGATCTCTAAGTATTTAGAATCGCGTTTTTTTGTAACAGGGACCACTAGACGTGGTCCTCCAAGACCCGGGTTTCATCTGATAAAGACAGCCTCAGACTCCTTAGAAACGTCCAGATAATCACTCCCGTAAGGAAGATAACACACTTTTAATATATATTTTTAAAAAGATTAAAGGGAAAGAGAAAATAAAAGATTTTCAACAAGACAGATTTAAGATGGAACACTGAGTGTTTAGGTCAATGATGATGATTCGTGTCCACTTCAACCACCCATTATCTATCACAGCCACCCATTATCTATCACAGCAAAGCATCACCTATCACGGCCACCTATTGTCACACTCACCTATTATCTATCACACCTATAATCTATTACAGCCACCCACAATCTATCCAACTAGTCTATCCAAGGTACTCGTGTGTATTCAATAATTAAGGTCTTCGAAACACGAGTAAAAATAACTTCACTCATTGAGAGGGCAAGTCTATTAAATAAATTGAGAGGGCAAGTCTATTAAATAAATTGAGAGGGCAAGTCTATTAAATAAATTGAGAGGGCAAGTCTATTAAATAAATTGAGAGGGCAAGTCTATTAAATAAATTGAGAGGGCAAGTCTATTAAATAAATTGAGAGGGCAAGTCTATTAAATAAATTGAGAGGGCAAGTCTATTAAATAAATTGAGAGGGCAAGTCTATTAAATAAATTGAGAGGGCAAGTCTATTAAATAAATTGAGAGGGCAAGTCTATTAAATAAATTGAGAGGGCAAGTCTATTAAATAAATTGAGAGGGCAAGTCTATTAAATAAATTGAGAGGGCAAGTCTATTAAATAAATTGAGAGGGCAAGTCTATTAAATAAATTGAGAGGGCAAGTCTATTAAATAAATTGAGAGGGCAAGTCTATTAAATAAATTGAGAGGGCAAGTCTATTAAATAAATTGAGAGGGCAAGTCTATTAAATAAATTGAGAGGGCAAGTCTATTAAATAAGTTGAGAGGGCAAGTCTATTAAATAAATTGAGAGGGCAAGTCTATTAAAGAAGTGAATCAATATTTAATGACATGAGTTTGTGGCTACAGGAAAGTGGGTGAGGGAGGGAAGGAGAAAGATTAGTGGAATGATTTTTTTTTTTATTCACCGGTATTCTCCCGGCCCGGGTCTTTTCCAAGTAGTGGTGACCCGGCCTTGGCTCCCTATCTGGGGAATGTCTCGAGACTTAAGTCTCCCATGGGAGGAGGTACAAGTACCTCCTCATCTTTGGGACCAAGTGTCCCCAGGCCTAGCCACATTCCCCGCCCTCACGGGGCTCGTAGGGAGAAGCTAGGCCTCTGGTCTACCATCTGCCCCGCCCCAAAGGGGCTCGTGGTGATGGCAGTCTTATGAGCTGCAGGTGGTAGCAAGCTCAGGCCAGTGGAATGATGTAGAGAGAGTAGTAAGGAAGGATGCGTTAAACTGTATGGGTTTTATAGCTCCTGAGGTTAATGGGAGACATTCAGGTTTGAGCCAGGGAAAATGAATATAGCTCCAATTCCTTAGATCAAGAGCCTCTCACTAGCATCAAGGTGTTATGGTATGTGTGTTGTTGATTGGTTGGTCAATGGGGTCTAAAATTTATCGACTACACGAGGGTCATTAAGGCTGCACGTAACCTGTTCACCACAGGTCAAGTTAATTAGGGACTAAAGTAAACTCTCGGTGTGTGTGTGTGTGTATATATACTGACAGGTATACACCTCTCTGGGCATGTATTCCAAGAAGAGTATTTCTTCAGTCATAGAGTCGTCAGCAAGTGATACAATCTGAAGAGTGACGTAGTGAAAGCAGGATCCATACATAGCTTTAAGAGGTATGATAAAGCTCTTGGAGCAGGGAGTGGACCTATTAACGACTAGCGAATAGGCGGGGTCAGGAGCTACAACTCGACACCTGCAACCACAAATGAGTGAGTACTTCTCAAGGTGTATATACACTGATATCCTCGCATTGTTCGTCCATATTTCTGTTATTTTCCCTTACCTCGGACATTCTTGCATGTATTATGTGCCGAGTAAGCTTTCAAATCAATGATCCATTCAAAATACAACTTCCTTCCTGTTTTTATTATTAGTTTGAAGGAACAGAAAAAAAAAATTGATTAGCGAGGCATTGGGATGTGTCGGGGCGGCCGTGATGACGGTGTAAACAAAGGCTAGCGTGATGCTGGAATTTCACCTTGACACGCGTCTCGGAAACCCACAGATTATCCATGGTCATTGGAGCCTCCAGGTTATTCTGATCGCTCACTAATCTGCGCTAACCCAGCCACCCACAGATTATCCAAGGTCACTGAAGTCTCCTGATTTTTGTGGATGTGGCTAGTTTATTGTATCTTATATCCATTATATGGACTGTTGTGCAAGAGTATATGAATACACAAAGGCTTAGAAACTAGATATTTCATCTATTGCAAGCACATTTGTGGCCTCAGTAAGAAATGTTTCAAACACATGGCCCTTTCGTGGTCCATACTTTATATTTCCCATGACTTAGATCTCCATACAAGCTGAACCGGTGAAGTTACTTGCAAAAACTAGGAAAAAGATTGTATACCACGTTCTGCCTGGTAGCAACAGCATCATGTACTCACGAAATCATAATACGATTACAAACAAACCACGGAATGAGGAGTTAGAAGCATGGAGATTGCGTCGTAAAACTCCAGGCCAGTGCACAAACCTCTGGTTCGAACCCCACCCGTTCCGTGTCTGTTAGCATGTATATTAGCGTGATAGGTTCTCCGTGCACAAGGGAATGTGCACGGTGAACCTAATACGCTGCTTATTTGGTACATGTCTGACATTTGTGACTTTGTATTGTATACCATTTATATTTACAAACAAGATGCATAATTAGACACATGTGCAACATCTGAGTATCTTTTAGACGTTTCGCCCTCCAGTGGTTTTATCATTACAATCCAGATTCCTTCAGTATTGCCTGTAAGATGCTTTTAAACATCTAGCATGTTTTGTAACGTTTCTGTAGTGTTATTGCTATATGATCATTAAACCTGGCGAGTGCAGTCATAACATCACGATGTTATGAGAACCACACCCACTTTAACACCCTCTTTCACCACACCGTGTAAAGAACCACCACCACTAACCAGCCACAGTCACTACACTCACGTCTTTACAGACTTCAATTTACAGATTAAGAGGAGCATCGTACCTCATCTCATCTCAAAGGCCAGTCTTCAGGATGTTACCCACAACAGTCTACCAACATCAAGATTAAGAAACGTCCTGTTTCCTGACCCCAGTCAGGAAACAGGACAAGTGTTTCCTGATGCGGGTTTTAGTCATATAATGACCCGCGGCTGAAGCTTTAGGTCATTAGACCGAGGCCTTCCGCTGGCTTACCATTCCTTTATAAATTACGGTTATGATCATAATGATTTTGCATAATTCACCTGCGTCAAGATACTTTTTAAACTGACAGGTGAACAGGGACAGCAGGTGTCAACAGACTGAAAAATTAGACATGTGTGCAACATCTGGGTATCTTTATTGTAGACGTTTCGCCCTCCAGTGACTATCAGAAAGAAGTTACTCGGATTTCTAACCCAGAGAGAGCTGATAACCCATACAGGTGACAATGCAGATGACAGTGCTCTGTTATTGACAGGTAAAGACCCACAAGATATTGCTAATGTTTTAACACTGGAACTGGAGTCCTGCAGCAAATGGTTAGTAGACAACAAACTATCATTACACCTAGGGAAAACTGAAGCCATTCTCTTTGGCACGAAACATAAACTGAGAAGGGTAAATAATTTTAATGTTCAATGTAATGGGGAGCCCATCACTTTGGTTTCATCAGTAAAATATTCGGGAATCCCCTTTGACCCATGCATGTCAGGAGAATTGATAGGGAACAGTGTAGTAAAGAAAGCGAATGCCAGACTGAAGTTCCTGTATAGACAAGCACAGTGTCTACCTACTGAGGCTCGCAGGACCCTATGTCTAGCCCTTATACAATGCCATATGGATTACGCTTGCTCTTCTTGGTACTCTGCCTTGACAAAAAAACTGAAAGATAGACTGCAAATCACCCAGAACAAAATCGTAAGATTCATCCTGGGGCTGGGACCAAGAGAACATGTAGGCCAGGATGAATTACAGCAGTTGAATATGCTGAATGTTGAAGACAGAGTAAAACAACTGAAGCTAAATCATGTTTATAAAATTGCTCGCAAACAATGTCCAGAATATCTTGCTGTCAATTTTGTCAAGGTTGGGAACCAAAGCAATCATAGTACTAGGGGGAGAGAGCACAACTTTGTAGTACCCACAGTCAGTGGCCAGGCTTCAAACACCTTTTATTGTACGTCAATAAAGGAATGGAACAGACTGCCCGCACATGTCAAAGCCAGTCATAGCATGAACCAGTTCAAGAAGACTGCCAAAAGGTGTCTGATGAATGTAGCTACAGAAAGGGAGGGGAATGATTTTCTATTTTTTAGCTAACATACGTGTGTGATGAATGGTTTGAAAAACCGACAAGTTGAAGATTGAGACACTTATGCAGCATATGGGAATCTTTATTCAGGAAACGTTTCGCCACACAGTGGCTTCATCAGTCCAATACAAAGAGGAAGGCGTAAGGAGAGGAGGAGAATGAGGTAATCAGTCCCTCAACCTGGAGTCGATGTGTTCAGTCCATCAATCTTGTAGAATGTACAGCATAGGGCCGTAGACGTGGCTTATATACTGTAGTGAGGTGAGGTGAAGCAGGCGGAGGCGGGGTCATAGTGGTACCATCCACTAGTCGAAGTAGGTCTTCATCCAAAGGTTGAACAAGTTTCCCATATGCTGCATAAGTGTCTCAATCTTCAGCTAACATACGTGTAAATTTTACCTTATTCCTAGTAATGACCCTCGTATTGTAGATAGTCTTAATGACCTTGGTGTAGTAGATAGTCTTTTTAGTATGATAATAAGATGTTATCTTCATTGTAGAATAATAAGAAAATATTATAACCTTTATATTATAATAATAAGGTAAAAGGACCCCAATGGAAATAAGTCACTCTGTCTGACTTTTTTGGGTTATCCCAGGTTCTCTACACATATGCTGCTATGTATGATAATTCTATGTAACTGTATTTGTGTATACCTGAATAAACTTACTTAGTCAGACCCTCTTAACAAGGCAGTAAGTTGTGAAACAAACACGTATATACTAGTACTACTATTACTACTAGTAGTACTGCTATTACTACTAGTAGTATTACTATTACTACCACCCTCGCAGCTTTCCACCTCACTCATGCTACTATACAAGTTGGATAAATTTAGATTTAGAAAGGCATAGGTAAGTACTGGTTTTCTAACAGAGTTGTAGATGCGTGGAACAGTCTTCCCAGTGGGGTGATAGAGGCTAGGACCTTGGGTAGCTTTAAGAAGAGACAGGACAAATATATGAGTGGCTGGGTTTGATTGGTGTCATGGGGTACGGGAGTTATTTCTTGGGTAGCTTTAGGTAGAGGTCGTTTTGATAAGGACCTGCCTCGTATGGGCCAGTAGGCCTTCTGCAGGGTTTCTACATTCTTATGTTCTTATGTTTCTTAGTTATGTCTATATTGGGACTGAAGATGCCACTCGGGGCGAAACTTTTCCTACAGTGAAGATCCTCAACTGTACGTCTCTCTCTGCACGTCTTGTGGGTGTCACTATACCATTTCTCAAGGCAGTGAGCGCAGGTCTTCCAACACCTGGTGTCCCCCAAAATTAAGACACATGTACAACACCTGGGTATCATTACTGACGAACCGTTTGGCCTACACAGTAGGTTTCTTCAGTCAAATACAGAGGCAGCAGGTGTAGTAGTGAAAAGATGCTGTAATCAGCCCATCAACCTTGGAGAAGAGTTGAGCTCTCTATTCCACTCCTATACCTGATCCCTCTGTATTTGACCGAAGGCGAAACGTTTCAACGTTTCAACATGTGACTTAATCCTCAACTTGTCGGTATATTATACCATTATCAGAGACCCTTGGAGTCCCTGTTATGCAACAAAACGTAACCTGGAGTAAGTGGACTGCTGAAGGTTGCATCCTGGGAAAGGCCTAAATAAGACCCCAATGAATAATTAAAAAAACTGTCTTCCTCTTCCTAATTTTAAATAAAAAAAACACTGATTTGATCCCAAGAAGCATAAAACTTGGTTTAATTAACGAAGCTTCCAGCATAATCATTTTAATTCCATTTAACTATGATAAACCAGTAACAGTTCACGGAACGGGCGGGGATTAAACCCACGACAACCCATGGCTAGCAACCTTTGCAAATATGTGAGTCTTATTTTGATGTCACCATCTGTAGTGACTATTTTGAGCTGTGTAATGTAAGCAACAGTGTGATTGATCAGGCTGTCAACTAAGAAGCCTAGTTTCGGGCCTAGACGCAGGGGCAATGACTCCTTCCACGGAAACTACAACAGCTAAATCTATAACTAAAACTACAACTAAAACTACAACTAAAACCACAACAG
The DNA here is from genome assembly GCF_038502225.1 of Cherax quadricarinatus. Classification (NCBI taxonomy): domain Eukaryota; kingdom Metazoa; phylum Arthropoda; class Malacostraca; order Decapoda; family Parastacidae; genus Cherax; species Cherax quadricarinatus. The sequence continues at coordinate 179,180 of NC_091377.1, forward strand.
CTAAAACTGCAACAGCTAAAACCGCAACGGCTAAATCTACAACTCATTCAACTACTTGTTCAATAGAGTCAGTTGACATCTTAATGCGGATGCATTGTGTTGTGGCAGACTGCAACACTGGACCTGATTGGGAGGCAATCAAGTTCAATGGAAGGAAGAAATCATCACAAACCCTTACATCAAGAGCCCTTCACCGGCATCAAGGGTGTTTTACAACTTACTCGCCATGGGTTCAATCCCCATCCGTTCCGTGGTCTGTATACAAAATATTGATGTAATCACAAAGGAGGGGAGGGAGAGAATAATAATTTTGCAATTTTTGGAGTAATTTGGAGGCCAGGAGCTCAATCATCCTAAGATTGATATCTTGCATAATCAAATAACGGAAGTGAGCGCTAGACTAAGTGGTTATTATTGGTTTAATTTGGCAATATCAAGTTAAGGGATGACACCACTAAGTGGCATCCACACTAGGCTCGTCTCCCCTTGAAAACACTTCAGACGTTATGCAAATTTTTATTTCTTTGTGTGTTAAACGAACCTTTACTAACTTCCTGTCTAATGAAGAAAGACGGAGTACAACAATGTAAGGGAGTACAGACTCCCCCCAACTTACGAACAAGTTACGTTCCAGAAGGCTATTCGTATCTTGAATTGTTCGTAAGTCGTTATTTTGCCATTTTTCTATTGTTACGATTGTTTTCAATATTATCATTATTGTTGTTCTTTCTCTGTGCCGTTGTTCGCTGAAAACTTAAAGACAATACTGTACAATATCAGTAATGTACTGATTCTGTACAGTCTGCTCGTATGTCCGAATGTTCGTAACTCGAATGTTCGTAAGTAGGGTAGCGTCTGTACTAACTTCTTGTCCAATGAAGAAAGGTGGAGTACAACCATGTAGTGGAGTACAAACCTTTGTAATAAGTAAACACCCACTACAGACATGTACTTATTAGTCATGTTCTATACATGTTGACAGGATATTTATTGTACATTTATCAGAAATAATAATGGACATATTAAACACGTTCTATGAATAAAAGCCATTTATTTTCCCCTTTTTTCCCCTCCTTCCATATAGTTCCAGACTTATGGGACGCCCTTTACAGTTAAGTTAGGTGGCCTGGTGGCTAAAGCTCTCGCTTCACACACGGAGGGCCCGGGTTCGATTCCCGGCTGGGTAGAAACATTTCGACGCGTTTCCTTACACCTGTTCTCCTGATCACCTAGCAGCAGATAGGTACTTGGGTGTTAGTGGACTGGTGTGGGTAGCATCCCGGGGGACAAGATTGAGCACCCCAATGGAAATAAGTTAGACAGTCCTCGATGACGCACTGACTTTCTTGGGTTATCCTGGGTGGCTAACCCTCCGGGGTTAAAAATCCGAACAAAATCTTATCTTAACATAAAGTAAAGTTATGTAAGGCTCGTCAAAAAACAGAACAAGTGTTTCCTGACGCGGGTCTTAGTTATATGATGACCCGCAGCTGAAGCTTTTGGTCATCTGATAGAGGCCTTCCACTGGCTTACCTATGCACTTTTTAAAAATTAAGAGTACTTTTTTTTAGAGTACTAACCTCCGGCGTACTGGGGAAACGCTGACAGCTGGTTTAAAGCGACGGTAGCAGCGAACACGAGGAAGTTTGCAACTACCAGTACCACTCGGGCGCCGCTGTGGTCTCCCATCTGTAAGAACATTAAATTGTACTATTTACAAAATAATTTGACCGTGTGGGTCATTTATACACACACACACACACGTTACTGGAAGACAAGAGAGTTGGGGGGATATGATAGCGACATGTAAAATACTGAGAGGTATAGACAAGGTGGACAAAGACAGGATGTTCCGGAGATGGGACACAGCAACAAGGGGTCACAGTTGGAAGTTGAAGACTCAGATGAATCACAGGGATGTTAGGAAGTATTTCTTCAGCCACAGAGTTGTCAGGAAGTGGAATAGCCTGGGTAGTGATGTAGTGGAGGTAGGCTCCATACACAGCTTTAAGAAGGGGTATGATAAAGCTCACGGAGCGGGAAGTGTGACCGGGTAGCACCCAGTTGAAGAGGCGGGGCCAGGAGCTGTGACTCGACCCCCGCAACCACAACTAGGCGAGTACGTACACACACACACACACACACACACACACACACACACACACACACACACACACACACACACACACACACACACACACACAGATGTTAGGAAGTATTTCTTCAGAGTTGTCAGGAAGAGAAATAGTTTCTAAAGTGATGTAGTGGAGGCAGGTACCATACATAGCTTTAAGAAGAGGTATGATAAAGCTCATGGAGCAGGGTGAGTGTGAATTAGTATCGACCAGTGAAGAGGCGGGGCTAGGAGCTATGAATCGACCCCTGCAACCACATATAGGTGAGTACACACACACACAAACACACACACACACACACACACACACACACACACACACACACACACACAAAGTGCAAAGGTTTGCAACAAAACTAGTCCCAGAGCTAAGAGGTATGTCCTACGAGGAGAGGTTAAGGGAAATCGACCTGACCACACTGGAGGACAGGAGAGATAGGGGGGACATGATAACGACATACAAAATACTGAGAGGAATTGACAAAGCGGACAAAGACAGGATGTTCCAGAGATGGGACACAGCAACAAGGGGACACAGTTGGAAGTTGAAGACACAGATGAATCACAGGGATGTTAGGAAGTATTTCTTCAGCCACAGAGTAGTCAGCAAGTGGAATAGTTTGGGAAGCGATGTAGTGGAGGCAGGATCCATACATAGCTTTAAGCAGAGGTATGATAAAGCTCACGATTCAGGGAGAGTGACCTAGTAGCGACCAGTGAAGAGGCGGGGCCAGGAGCTAGGACTCGAACCCTGCAACCTCAACTACGTGAGTACAACTAGGTGAGTACACAGAGGAGCTGTGAATCGACCCCTGCAACCGTATAGGTAAGTACACACATACAAATATTGATGCAGGCGTCCAAGCTTCTGCTTGCCAAGAGGCAATTGGTGTACTTTTTACTTTCTTACCAGTCTAAGGCAGGAATATTAGAGGGGAGAGGGTTGAAGGATGGAAGGGAAAAAAAGGCGAAGAATTGACGGAGGGAGGAAAAGCGAAGAGGAGAATAGGAAACAAATTATGAAAGGAGAGTGGTTAGGTTAGGTCAGTTTTGTCAGGAAACAGGACAAGTGTTTCCTGACGTGGGTCTTTAGTCACATGATGACCCGCAGCTGGAGTTTTTGGTCATCTAACCGAGGCCTTCCACTGGCTTACCAATCCACCCCTTTAAAAAATTATGGAATTAGATTCCTTTCTTGTGGATAACTCCTATGTGGAATGAGATGCATACAAACGAATCAGAAATAATTGCATACAACGTTCATCTTCCTGTCTATTTCACATCCATCAGACAAAGGACTCGGCGGCGTCTAGGACTCGGCGGCATCTAGGACTCGGCGGCATCTAGGACTCGGCGGCATCTAGGACTCGGCGGCATCTAGGACTCGGGGACTGATTACTCTCTCCCATTTCATTAGTCAAATAACCACTGTAATTAACTGATAATGCCACTTCTTACCCAAACATCTTCGCAATAGATACACAGGTGTTGCATATATTTAAAACTGGGAGCGCCTTGAATACATTTCGGTCCTGGGATCTAGGCCACCAAGCACGGATCGAAATATCGTGCAAGCATAGACCAAAGCCTAGTCCAAGCACGGATCGAAACATCGTCCAAGCATAGACCAAAGCGTAGTCCAAGCACGGGTCTAAACGTCGAATTGAGAAACCCTCTGGAAAACGTGTTTTTTCCAGATCCAGGACAGTATTTAGAAGCATCACGATGGGCGATATGTGCGTCTGAACAGAGTTTTATGGGTCAATATTTTACTCTGTGTACAGCTTCATCAAGTAATTGTAAAGCTCTACGCCGAGCGAAACGTCGTCTTCCTGTGTTCTGACACATGCATAGGGGAAATGACTTCTGCAGAGGCATTTCAGTTCTCGGAATCAAGGGTGTTTACCTGCAGTTTACCTGGAGAAGGTTTCGAGGGACAACACCCCTGCGGCCCGGTCTGAGACCAGGCCTCATGGTGGATCGGGGATACCAGATGTTTCACCCTCGTGATGTTTCTCCTATCTTATGCAAGGAGGTGTAGCCATCGGTGTTGATATCAGAGAGGAGTCTAGTGATGTCAGGCAGAGTATATGATGTCACGGAATAGGCACTTATGATGCTTGTACTAAATTACTGGGTGATGGTAGCGAGTGTGGGTGTGGGAGAGGAAATGTGTGGGTGTGCGTGGATGAGTGTTGTGTGCGAGTGTGTGTGTGTGTACCCTCCTAATAGTACTCGCCTAATTGTGGTTGCAGGGATCGAGTCACAGCTCCTAGCCTCGCCTCTTCATTGGTTGCTACTAGGTCACTCTTCCCGCTCCAGGAGCTTTATCAAACCTCTTCTTATAGTTATGTATGGATCCTGCCTCCACTACATCACCTGCCAGATTATTTCACTTCGTGACAACTCTGTGACTGGAAAAAATACATCCTAATATCCCTGTGATTCATCTGAGTAACTTCTAACTGTGACCTTGTTGTGTCCCATCTCTGGAACATCCTGTCTCTGTCCACCTTGTCGATTCCTCTCGGTATTTTATATGTCGTTATCATGTCCTCCCTATCTCTCCTGTCCTCCAGTGTCGTCAGGTCGATTTCCTTTAACCTCTCCTCGTAGGACATGCCCCTTAGCTCTGGAACTAGTCTTGTTGCAAACTTTTGCACTTTCTCTAGTTTCCTTACGTGCTTGGCTAGGTCTGGGTTCCAAACTGGTGCTCCATACTCCAATATGAGCCTAAAGTACACGGTGGACAGTGTCCTGAATGATTTCTTATTAAGATGGTGGAATGCTGTTCTGAGGTTTGCTAGGCGCCCAGATGCTGCAGCAGTTATTTGGTTGATGTGCCCTTCAAAAGATGTGCCCGGTGTTATACTCACCCCAAGATCCTTTTCCCTGGGTGAGGTTTGTAGTCTCTGGGCCCCTAGACTGTACTCTGTCTACGGTCTTCTTTGCCTTTCCCAGATCTTTATGATTTTGCACTTGCTGGGGTTGAACTCCAGGAGCCAGTTTCTGGACCAGGTCTGCAGCCTGTTCAGATCCCTTTGTAGTTTTGCCTGGTCCTCATCCGACTGAATTCTTCTCACCAACTTCACATCATCTACAAACAGGGACACCTGTGAATCTATTCCTTCCGTCACGTCGTTCACAAATACCAGGAACCCTGCTCGTCACAGGCGCCCACTCTGACACCTCGCCACGTACCATGACTCGCTGTTGTCTTCTTGACAAGTATTCCCTTATCCATTGTAGTGCCTTCCCTGTTGTCCCTGCCTGATCCTCCAGTTTTTGCACTGATCTCTTGTGTGGAACTGTATCAAACGCCATCTTACAGTCCAAGAAATGCAATCTACCTACCCCTCTCTCTCTCTCTTGTCTTACTGCTGTCACCCTGTCATAGAACTCCAGTAGGTTTGTGACACAGGATTTCCCGTCCCGTGTGTGTGTGTGTGTGTGTGTGTGTGTGTGTGTGTGTGTGTGTGTGTGTGTGTGTGTGTGTGTGTGTGTGTGTGTGTGTGTGTGTGTGAGTGAGTGAGTGAGAGAGAGAGAGAGAGAGAGAGAGAGAGAGAGAGAGAGAGAGAGAGAGAGAGAGAGAGAGAGAGAGAGAGAGAGAATGAGTTTCAAGGTGAAGGATCTCTGATAAGCATCTTCCCACTCGCCAGTCACTGTGTATATACGAACGTCTCCACCGCTACCACCGCAATCCCCTCCAACCACCACCACCACAGCAACCCCCACAACCATTATTTCCCACACTACCACAAAGTACCAACCTCTACATCACCACCACAGCCTTCCACACTGATGCCACCCACCACATCACCACAACCCTTCACACTTCTGCCACCTACCACTAGCCTTCACACTGCTACCACCTACCACTAGCCTCTGCAGTAACCAAGTACACTAGCACATCGCCAAAAATGCTTTCAGTCTTTGAGTCATAAGGGGAAAAATCTCAAACCAAGGTGAGACACATATTTAAACTGATAAACCTGAAAAACTGGAACATTACACGTTTTATAATCAATCTAAACAAAAGGTCAACGTTTAAAAGTTTCTATTGATGGCGGAGGATCACATCAAACGGCAGGATATTCCCAACAAGGTAATGTATTAAATCTTCACAATATATATATATAAACTAGTGGCCGATACCGTGACTATGTTCCTTTGAACTAGATCTCTTGACAGTGCCTTTTTCTGTGCGTCTCTTGACTTATACTGCTGGGTGCCAATCTATGTCACGCTCATGTCGAGTATGCCACTGACTTTTGCATAATCTTAATTGCGTATGTCGTGCCACCACATCTTTGGCACTAATCTTTTCAACGCTTGGATCAAGAGGTAACCAAGGACTCCAATGGAAATAGGCACTATGTATTTCCATTGTCTGATAATTTTACTCATTGCAATAATCATCATTGTATGATAATTGTACTTATCACATCGTACTTATCACAGCTCTACACAGAGAACAAACTTGTTCCAACAATGTCTGTCTTCAATATCGACACTACTGTTGATACACAGGATTAGATATTCTGAATGAATAAGCCTTAGTTGTGGTAGCTTAACTATATGATTACCTTAAGCATTACTAATGACCATCACTAACAGAACAGGTGTTATTTCGTGAGCCATCACTTAACACATTACAACCTTACACTCCTGTGGGCCTCCCAGCCCTTCCCCCTTGATTATAATAATAATCCCAGCCTGACCCACATATTTGGTCACTGGGCCCTCGTGTTACGCCCTTCTGTGGTTATGATATTTTCTCCTGTCGTTGCATGGAGAACATTCGTCTCCACATCACCACCACCACCCACCAGACACCCACCAGTCACCACCGCCCACAATACTCCCACCAGTCACCACCATGACCTTTTACAACACCACCAAGCTTCACCTCACTACCACCATCACCCCCACCCCACCACCATCCAATAACAATTTGTATATGTGCATATATATTTTCTCTTATATGTTTAGAGATATATTTCTTTTCATTTATGTTAATGTAAAAATTAATAATTTTGTACCAAAAGGACCTTAGGAAACTTATCTGACCTTATTATAACAAGCGCAATTTAATTTAGCTTTATCCAACTAAATATATTTTAGGCAAGTTTACAATAATTTAATAATAAACAAACACAATGAAATATATTTTTCTCGTTAGGTTCAGAATAATTTTTCTGAAATTATTCCATACACGCATTATCGCTTGCGTTATTCGGCAAGAAGAGTGTTGTTATTTAAGCCAAAATCGCAAGTTACATACACACACACACACACACACACACACACACACACACACACACACACACAGCACGTCAAGAAGTTAGAGAAAGTACAAAGGTTTGCAACAAGGCTAGTCCCAGAGCTCAAGGGAATGTCGTACGAGGAAAGGTTAAGGGAAATCGGACTGACGACACTGGAGGACAGAAGGGTCAGGGGAGACATGATAACGACATACAAGATACTGCGGGGAATAGACAAGGTGGACAGAGATAGGATGTTCCAGAGAGGGGACACAGGGACAAGGGATCACAACTGGAAGCTGAAGACTCAGACCAGTCACAGGGACGTTAGGAAGTATTTCTTCAGTCATAGAGTTGTCAGCAAGTGGAATAGCCTAGCAAGTGAAGTAGTGGAGGCAGGAACCATACATAGTTTTAAGATGAGGTATGACAAAGCTCAGGAAGCAGAGAGAGAGAGAGGACCCAGTAGCGATCAGTGAAGAGGCGGGGCCAGGAGCTGAGTCTCGACCCCTGCAACCACAATTAGGTGAGTACACACACACAACCTTCACCACCACCACACAACCTCCACCATCACCACCACACAACCTCCACCATCACCACAAAACCTTCACCACCACCACCACAAAACCTTCACCACCACCACCACAAAACCTTCACCACCACCACAAAACCTTCACCACCACCACAAAACCTTCACCACCACCACAAAACCTTCACCACCACCACAAAACCTTCACCACCACCACAAAACCTTCACCACCACCACAAAACCTTCACCACCACCACAAAACCTTCACCACCACCACCACAAAACCTTCACCACCACCACCACAAAACCTTCACCACCACCACCACAAAACCTTCACCACCACCACAAAACCTTCACCACCACCACCACCACCACCACAAAACCTTCACCACCACCACCACCACAAAACCTTCACCACCACCACCACCACAAAACCTTCACCACCACCACAAAACCTTCACCACCACCACCACACAACCTCCACCATCACCACCACACAACCTCCACCATCACCACCACACAACCTCCACCATCACCACCACACAACCTCCACCATCACCACCACACAACCTTCACCATCACCACCACACAACCTTCACCATCACCACCACCACACAACCTTCACCATCACCACACAACCTCCACCATCACCACCACACAACCTCCACCATCACCACCACACAACCTCCACCATCACCACCACACAACCTCCACCATCACCACCACCACAATCTCCACCATCACCACCACCACAACCTCCATCATCACCATCACCACAACCTCCATCATCACCACCACCACCACAACCTCCATCACCACCACCACAAAACCTTCACCACCACCACAAAACCTTCACTACCACCACAAAACCTTCACTACCACCACAAAACCTTCACCACCACCACAAAACCTTCACCACCACCACAAAACCTTCACTACCACCACAAAACCTTCACCACCACCACAAAACCTTCACTACCACCACAAAACCTTCACCACCACCACAAAACCTTCACCACCACCACCACAAAACCTTCACCACCACCACAAAACCTTCACCACCACCACAAAACCTTCACCACCACCACAAAACCTTCACCACCACCACAAAACCTTCACCACCACCACCACACACCCTCCACCATCACACCACAATCTCCACCATCACCACACCATCACCACACAACCTCCACCACTACCACACAACCTTCACCACCACACAACCTCCACCATCACTTCCATCACCACCACCACACGACCTCCACCACCACCACCACACGACCTCCACCACCACCACACACCCTCCACCACCACCACCACCACCACATGACCACCACCACACGACCTCCACCACCACCACACCACCACACAACCTCCACCACCACCACAACCTCCGCCACCACCACCACACAATCTCCACCATCACCACCACACCACATAACCTCCACCACCACAACCTTCAACATCACCACACAACCTCCACCACACAACCTCCACCATCACCACACAACCTTCACCACCACCACAACCTCCACCATCACCACACAACCTCCACCACTACAACCTTCACCATCACCACACAACCTTCACCACCACCACCACACAACCTTCACCACCACCACCACACAACCTTCACCACCACCACCACACAACCTTCACCACCACCACCACCACCACACAACCTCCACCACCACCACACAACCTCCACCATCACCACACAACCTCCACCATCACCACACAACCTTCACCATCACCACACAACCTCCACCATCACCACACAACCTCCACCATCACCACACAACCTCCACCACCACAACCTTCACCATCACCATACAACCTTCACCACCACCACCACCACAACCTCCACCATCACCACACAACCTCCACCAGTACAACCTTCACCATCACCACACAACCTTCTCCACCACCACACAACCTTCACCACCACCACACAACCTTCACCACCACCACCACCACCACAACCTCCACCATCACCACACAACCTCCACCACCACAACCTTCACCATCACCACACAACCTTCACCACCACCACACAACCTTCACCACCACCACACAACCTTCACCACCACCACCACAACACAACCTCCACCATCACAACACAACCTTCACCATCACAACACAACCTTCACCATCACAACACAACCTCCACCATCACAACACAACCTCCACCATCACAACACAACCTCCACCATCACAACACAACCTTCACCATCACAACACAACCTCCACCATCACAACACAACCTCCACCACCACAACCTTCACCATCACCACACAACCTTCACCACCACCACCACCACCACAACCTCCACCATCACCACACAACCTCCACCACCACAACCTCCACCATCACCACACAACCTCCACCACCACAACCTTCACCATCACCACACAACCTTCACCACCATCACCACACAACCTTCACCATCACCACACAACCTTCATCACCACACAACCTCCACCATCACCACACAACCTCCACCACCACAACCTTCACCATCACCACACAACCTTCACCACCACCACCACCACCACAACCTCCACCATCACCACACAACCTCCACCACCACAACCTCCACCACCACCACACAACCTCCACCACCACAACCTTCACCATCACCACAAAACCTTCACCACCACCACAAAACCTTCACCATCACCACAAAACCTTCACCACCACCACAAAACCTTCACCACCACCACAAAACCTTCACCATCACAACACAACACAACCTTCACCATCACAACACAACCTTCACCATCACAACACAACCTTCACCATCACAACACAACCTTCACCATCACAACACAACCTTCACCATCACAACACAACCTTCACCATCACAACACAACCTTCACCATCACAACACAACCTTCACCATCACAACACAACCTTCACCATCACCACAAAACCTTCACCACCACCACAAAACCTTCACCACCACCACACAACCTTCACCACCACCACCACCACCACACAACCTTCACCACCATCACCACACAACCTCCACCATCACCACACAACCTCCACCATCACCACACAACCTCCACCATCACCACACAACCTCCACCACCACAACCTTCACCATCACCATACAACCTTCACCACCATCACCACACAACCTCCACCATCACCACACAACCTCCACCACCACCACACAACCTCCACCACCACCACACAACCTCCACCATCACCACACAACCTCCACCACCACAACCTTCACCACCACCACCACACAACCTCCACCACCACAACCTTCACCACCACCACCACCACACAACCTTCACCACCACCACCACACAACCTCCACCACCACCACACAACCTCCACCACCACAACCTTCACCACCACCACCACACAACCTCCACCACCACAACCTTCACCACCACCACCACCACACAACCTTCACCACCACCACCACACAACCTCCACCACCACCACACAACCTCCACCACCACAACCTTCACCACCACCACCACACAACCTCCACCACCACAACCTTCACCACCACCACCACCACACAACCTTCACCACCACCACCACACAACCTCCACCACCACCACACAACCTTCACCACCACACAACCTTCACCACCACCACCACACAACCTCCGCCACCACAACCTTCACCACCACCACCACCACACAACCTTCACCACCACCACCACACAACCTCCACCACCACCACACAACCTCCACCACCACAACCTTCACCACCACCACCACACAACCACCACCACCACCACACAACCCCCACCACCACAACCTTCACCACCACCACCACACAACCTCCACCACCACAACCTTCACCACCACCACCACCACACAACCTTCACCACCACCACCACACAACCTCCACCACCACCACACAACCTCCACCACCACAACCTTCACCACCACCACCACACAACCACCACCACCACCACACAACCATCACGTACCAAGGCACCGTGAACTTTCACTAGACATCAGGTGACACAGTAGTGTGGATAACATAAGCAACACACTGACACATCATGTGTGTTGAATATATAGTGTGCCTCACATAATAAGACCAGTGTGACTGAAGCCTCACTCTGATGGTGACCGTCAACATCTGCACCTTAAGTGAAAGTGACTAGGCAACTTACCCTCAGTTTCCTGCGCTCATTTTCATACGATGTCCTTCAAAGGGATGACTGCTTCATACGGAATGAATTATGATTCAAGGGATAGTAGTGCTTGTGATATATACTGAGCACTTTCACCCTGTCTTATGACATGCCAAGATATCTTAATGGAAATGTGAATTATATGAGAAATTATCTGCGTGGGGTTTACAGGGTATTACCCGAGTTATTACATGAAAGTAATTTGGGCGAGGTAAGTGGAACTCAGTCACAGTAGGTCACAGAACTGTAACTCCTTCGATGCCCACTACACTACTCTCACAAAAAGCTAGACCTAATATTAAATTAATAATTACAATATTGAATATTAATACCAATATTGGTAAATTATAAGATAATATGGACTGTATACGATTTGGCTTGTTAGGTACACAGAATATAATTAATTACTGTACATAATTATAATGGTGTTATTAGAAATTCATATTTCCACTTATTTAATTACTGTAGATGGATCACACCACAACACCTGCCTAGCAAATAGAATCCTACACTGGCCAGCAAGATATCTAAATGAAAGGACTAATGGTGCACTTCCCTGTATGAGTGATGACATATACTTCTTATCTTCCGTCATCCACGCGTAATTCTGGAGGTCCAGTAAATTTCCTCTCCAAATTCTTCAACAGGGGACATTAATATGGGCTCCTATTACAAATTCAGACCGAAACACCCCAATTTGGCCTTGTTGACGCCGGATTATTAGCTGAATGCTCGCAAACTACAATGGTCCCCCCCCCACGTCCTTTTAAAATTTTTGAAGGGTCAAATCAGCATCACATTTTAATACACAATTATATTCAAATATACACATGCTGAATTTACGAAAACTCAAAATTTTCCACAGAAAATAAGATACCAAATATATTAAACAAATTTCCTAAATTTGCTAGTAACATATAAATGAACTGTAGATATAAATCCAAATGTACACCTGTTAACCCTTTTGGGGCCTAGTTTCTAGGCCTATTGTGCATTCATAAGCTCTTGGGCTACCGTCCAGGGGATGGATATTGGGCTGCACAGTAACTAGCTATTTCAGTGGCTAAACTAAATTTAATCACCCTATGGGTTACTCAGATTTCATAGCCATAACAAGTAATAATATTTATTTCTGCAAATATATGATATAACTTATACAGACCATAGCTGACATTAATAACATACTATATATAAAAATCCTTGGTTATGGAGAGCATTTCCTGCAACTTTGGCTAATTTTGTTCCCCAGGATGCGACCCACACCAGTCGACTAACACCCAGGTACCTACTTACTGCTATATGAACATGGACAGCAGGTGTCATAAACACATCCTAATGTTTCCACGCATACCGGGAATCGAACCACGGACCTCAATGTGGAAGCTGAGTGCTCTACCAACGGAGCTACGGGACACTCCTCACAAATATTAAACACCAAATACTCAGGACAAACAAAATAATCCATTAAATACATTAAGAGAGATTAGATTATTTTTGAGTTACCTTACTTAAATACAAAAAAAAAATGATCTCGAGAAAGCTGCTGTACGTCTTGGCAATGAGGGGGATTAAAGTGTAACCAGGAAACCTTGAAATGTGCACAAGTACCGCTGGTGGAGCAAGGGTGGGCTGGCCTGGGAAGGAAATATTGATTAATATCTGGACAACAATGCGAGTGTGTGTAGTAGTAGTAGTAGTAGTAGTAGTAGTAGTAGTAGTAGTAGTAGGTGTATGCGTGTGTGTAGGGGGGGTACCGCATCACTCATACGGGTTTAGCGCTTATCTATTATAATGAAAATCACAATGAACTAAGACGAAATGCAGTTAGTTTACGTCAAATTTCTTGAAAACGTTTAGGTCCTGGACCTCTGTCACACATATATAGTAACCATGGTCTTAGGACCGAAACGTGTCGAGTAAATATGTAAATTGTATTGTGTCGTATTACTGGTCCACAAAACCGGCAAGTTGATGACTAAGACCCCTCAAGGGAGGTTCCTTGACGCTGGTGAGGGGCTCTTGATCTAGGGAATTGGATCTGTGCTCTAGTTTCCTGACTTGCGTCTGAATACCTTCCACCCCCCCCCCCACATGCGCTGTATAATCCTACGGGTTTAGCGCTCCTCCCTGATTGTAATAATAATGATGAATAATACACATGTGCAACACCTGGGGTATCTTTACTGATGAGACGTTTCGCCCACCAGTGGGTTTTGAAGTGAATACAGAGAATACTGGAGACAGTGAAAGTGAAGAAAGTTGAGTGCTCAGTCCCTTAGCCTTCTATCAAGAGGGACTGAACACTATCAAGGCAGAGAGGGACGGAACACCAAGACAGAGGGACTAAACATCAAGACAGAGGGACTAAACATCAAGACAGAGGGACTGAACATCATGACAGAGGGACTAAACATCAAGACAGAGGGACTAAACATCAAGACAGAGGGACTGATCATGACAGAGGGACTAAACATCAAGACAGAGGGACTAAACATCAAGACAGAGGGACTAAACATCAAGACAGAGGGACTAAACATCAAGACAGAGGGACTAAACATCAAGACAGGAACTAAACATCAAGATAGAGGGACTGAACATCAAGACAGAGGGACTGAACATCAAGATAGAGGAACTAAACATCAAGATACAGGGACTAAACATCAAGATAGAGGGACTGATCAAGACAGAGGGACTGAACATCAAGACAGAGGAACTAAACATCAAGATAGAGGAACTAAACATCAAGATAGAGGGACTGAACATCAAGACAGAGGAACTAAACATCAAGACAGAGGAACTAAACATCAAGATAGAGGGACTAAACATCAAGATAGAGGGACTAAACATCAAGATAGAGGGACTGAATATCAAGACAGAGGAACTAAACATCAAGATAGAGGGACTGAACATCAAGACAGAGGGACTAAACATCAAGACAGAGGGACTAAACATCCAGAGGGACTAAACATCAAGATAGAGGAACTAAACATCAAGACAGAGGAACTAAACATCAAGACAGAGGAACTAAACATCAAGACAGAGGAACTAAACATCAAGACAGAGGAACTAAACATCAAGACAGGGACTAAACATCAAGACAGAGGGACTAAACATCAAGACAGAGGGACTAAACATCAAGACAGAGGGACTAAACATCAAGACAGAGGGACTAAACATCAAGACAGAGGGACTAAACATCAAGACAGAGGGACTAAACATCAAGACAGAGGGACTAAACATCAAGACAGAGGAACTAAACATCAAGATAGAGGGACTGAACATCAAGATAGAGGGACTAAACATCAAGACTGAGGGACTAAACATCAAGACAGAGGAACTAAACATCAAGACAGAGGAACTAATCAAGACTGAGGGACTAAACATCAAGATAGAGGGACTAAACATCAAGAGAGGGACTAAACATCAAGAGAGGGACTAAACATCAAGACAGAGGGACTAAACATCAAGACAGAGGGACTAAACATCAAGACAGAGGGACTAAACATCAAGGCTAAACACTTCAACATTATCTCTCCACTACTACTGTCATCTCAATGTTTATTTTTCATATTAGACGATAAATCCACTGTTGGGCGAAACGTCTCGTCACTAAAGATAACCAGGTATTGCACATGCGTCTTAGTTATCACCTTTATATCAAAAATAATAATGTTGAAGGCAGAGGGGGGTCATCGCCCCCAGGTTACCATTTTTTTTTGTTTACTTTAGTATGCGTTATTAATAGCTTGTTTACCAACGTTTTCTAAGTGGTCTTTGTTTCTGGTTATTTCTACACTAACCTGTTAAACACACGTATATTTAACCAACAAAATAAGAGAAGGAACAGGTGTAGTAGCAGTAGCAATAGTAGTAGTAATAATAGTAGTAGTAATAGTGGTGGTAGTAGCAATAATAGTAGTAATAGTGGTAGTAGTAGCAATAGTAGTAGTCACTAGCACGTTAAGAGACCATACAATAAGTGTCAGGGGCCCGAGACTGTTCAACTGCCTCCCAGCATACATAAGGGGGATTACCAACAGACCCCTGGCAGTCTTCAAGCTGGCACTGGACAAGCACCTAAAGTCAGTTCCGGATCAGCCGGGCTGTGGCTCGTACGTTGGTTTGCGTGCAGCCAGCAGCAACAGCCTGGTTGATCAGGCTCTGATCCACCAGGAGGCCTGGTCACAGACCGGGCCGCGGGGGCGTTGACCCCCGGAACTCTCTCCAGGTAAACTCCAGGTAACAGTAGTAGTAGTAGTAGTAGTAGCAGTAATAGTTATTAGTTGTCAAATGTACTTGTCGATAGACACTTGGACTGTTGTGTGTGTGTGTGTGAGAGAGAGAGAGAGAGAGAGAGAGAGAGAGAGAGAGAGAGAGAGAGAGAGAGAGAGAGAGAGAGAGAGAGAGAGAGAGAGAGAAACGAGGTGAATGGAAAAAGTACCATTAAACGTTCACCTCTGAACGTTTATCAGTGGTGATCCGAGAACGGTCTGCTCCAGCAGCCAGGTCTCAGACCAGGCCTCAGACCAGGCCTCTAAAAAACTGCAAGGTAAATATTACACAAGTAATAACCAGCACAGGAACATTAAGATCACCGCACAGTGAAACAAAAGAAACTCTTAAGAATTTCTGTTCATCTTACGCGAGATATTCGGAGCAAGACGTGTTGAAGGCTCGCTCCTCCGTCCTCTAACACGCACACACTACTCTCACTGCTATTCAAAATTATTATTACTATTATCATAATACAAAGAAGCGCTGAACCTGTTATTTGAAAGATAAAAATCCATTGTGGTTGCAACAGTACGAGGTGTGAGCATTTAGCTGCAGCACGAGATCAATACGTGATTACTTAATTGTATATTGCATTTACGAAGCTGTAGTGTCTGTCCTGCCGTCAACACGCCATATACGGAGGATCGAACCTCCACCACTCGTACTGAACGCAGTTTACTCAGTTTTAAAATGGGTAAATTAAGGAAAACCTGACATTTTTTAGGGGTAACCTCGATATATCACAACAAATTTATTCTGAAAGATTTCCTGGTTGTCTGGAGGAATTTTAACGTAAAGTAATCGGTTATATACTTCTCTTTATACTCCAGGTCAGGTCAGGTCAGGTCAGGTAACAGGACAAGTGTTTTCTAACGCGGGTCTTAGTCATATGATGAACCGCAGCTGGAGCTTTTGGTCATCTGACCGAGGCCTTCCACTGGCTTACCCTCTAAAAAGTATGGTTGTGATTTTTACAGTTCTGTATTAGTATGTCCGGCTCTCAACTGAAAGCACCCGGGTTTGATCCTCGGTCAAGGAAGCACAGAAAAGTCTTCCTAACCTATCACAGGAATCCTGGGATGTGGTAGGTAAGACACATAGGCAACAGTTAGGCAACTTTATTCCGAAACGTTTCGCCTACACAGTAGGCTTCTTCAGTCGAATACAGAAAGTAGGCAGGAACAGTAGAGAAGACGTTGTAATCAGTCCATCACCCTTAAAGTCGTAGAATTTGAGGTTGTCAGTCCCTCGGCCTGGAGAAGTTCAGTTCCATAGTCAGGAACTATCTGAAGATCAAGCGACAGTGCGGAGACTTAAATACTGTCGGAAGGAGAGGTTGTGCAAAGAAAGGTATAAAATACCGACAATATGAAAGTTAAGACACATGTGCAACATCTGGATATCTTTATTGTAGTAGACGTTTCGCCATCCAGTGGCTTTATCAATACAGATTCTAGGACATAATAGGAAGACAGTAGAACTATATACAACTTGTCAGACACTGCAACATCATGGAATCTTGGTTCAGAGGACATCTACAAGACCTTCTTCACGGCTGCTGCAACTAACCCATCTCTTTGGGAAGGACCTACTTCCACTGGGGAATCCCGCCTACCAGTGACTGACCTCGTCTGCTGCCCGTCCCATTCACTGACGCCTATAAAAAGCGCCAGTCTTCTTGCCTTTGCTCCAGACTCTCCTCCACCACGATGCTGTGAACACTAACTCCAAGGCCGAGGGACTGATTACCTCATCTTTTGTATATAGTTCTACTGTCTTCCTATTATGTCCTAGAATCTGTATTGATAAAGCCACTGGATGGCGAAACGTCTACTACAATAAAGATATCCAGATGTTGCACATGTGTCTTAACTTTCATATTGTCGGTATTTTATACCTTTCTTTGCACAACTTGTCAGACACTGCAACATCATGGAATCTTGGTTCAGAGGACATCTACAAGACCTTCTTCACGGCTGCTGCAACTAACCCATCTCTTTGGGAAGGACCTACTTCCACTGGGGAATCCCGCCTACCAGTGACTGACCTCGTCTGCTGCCCGTCCCATTCACTGACGCCTATAAAAAGCGCCAGTCTTCTTGCCTTTGCTCCAGACTCTCCTCCACCACGATGCTGTGAACACTAACTCCAAGGCCGAGGGACTGATTACCTCATCTTTTGTATATAGTTCTACTGTCTTCCTATTATGTCCTAGAATCTGTATTGATAAAGCCACTGGATGGCGAAACGTCTACTACAATAAAGATATCCAGATGTTGCACATGTGTCTTAACTTTCGGAAGGAGAGGTGCAGAGTAGTAGTAGTAGTAGTGAGAATGTAACCACTGAAAGGTCAGGTCCCTCTCAGATCTGAGAGGGACCTGACCTTTCAGTGGTTACATTCTCACTACTACTACTACTACTCTGCACCTCCCCTTCCGACAGTATTTAAGTCTCCGCACTGTCGCTTGATCTTCAGATAGTTCCTGACTATGGAACTGAACTTCTCCAGGCCGAGGGACTGACAACCTCAAATTCTACGACTTTAAGGGTGATGGACTGATTACAACGTCTTCTCTACTGTTCCTGCCTACTTTCTGTATTCGACTGAAGAAGCCTACTGTGTAGGCGAAACGTTTCGGAATAAAGTTGCCTAACTGTTGCCTATGTGTCTTACCTACCAACCTGTCGGTATTGTATACCATTTTGATGTTCATCAATCCTGGGATGTGTTGGCAAGCCTCCTTGTACATGTTGCCCCTATTCACCTAACAATAAATATGTACCCAAGTGTCAGACTGATGTGGTGGGATGGCATCCTAGCAGGTGAACACCTAATGAAATAATCCACATCGTCTGGCTTTCCTGGGTTACCAGATCCTCTTGGATTAATAATGCAAAGAAAGTCTTAAGCTTCTAGTATATACAACGTGTGTGGGCTCGTAAACTGTTTACATTTCTGGTTTTTCCTGCCTCACCATCTGCAACTGCTGTCACACACTCACACTCACGAGGCCAGGAGCTATGAATCGACCCTACAACCATATATAGGTGAATACATACGCACTTGGCTCCGAGTAAACTTACATGGCAAACGTCTACGTCTGGGTAGAAAGGACAGGTTAGGTCAGGTAAGATTGGCCAGGAAACGGGACAAGTGCTTCTTGACGTGGGTCTTAAGTCACGTGATGACCCGACACTGGAGGTTTTGGTCATCTGATAGACACCTTCCACTGGCTCACTGGTTCACCCCTTTAAAAATTAAGGATAAATCAAGACTATCTTCTGGGTAGAGCTTCATGAAGTCTACTCAGAGCGAAACGTCGTGTCTTTCCACCAACTTAGATCCTGTTGCCACAAATAGGCAATAATATCAACAAAATACACCCAAAGCTTTCTAATTTCTCAAGTATCTAGAATTCTTGACTATATTATTATTTATTATTGGTATTATAGAGCAAGAAAGTTCAAGTCGGACCGAAACGTCGTCATAAGCTTCTTGCACAACTTGTCAGATACCGCAACATCATGGAATCTTGATTCTGAGGACATGTACATAACCTTCACGACTACGACAACTACTACTACAACTATCCCATCTCTTTGGGAAGGACCTACTTCCACTGGGGAATCCCGCCTACCAGTGACTATGTCCTCGTCTGCTACACCTGACCTGACGTTAGTATATAAGTGCCAGGCTCCTTGCTTCTGCTTCAGACTCTCCACGACTACGGTGCTCTTCGCACCTACTCCTAGGTTGAGGGACTGATTACCTCATCTTCTGTATATAGTCCTGCTGTCTTCAAGTTATGTCCTGGAATTTGTATTGATAAAGCCACTGGTTGGCGAAACGTCTACAATAAAGATACCCAGATGTTGCACATGTGTCTTAATTTCATCATTGAAGAATCGAGACACTTATGCAACATATGGTAATCTTTATTGAGGAAACGTTTCGCCACACAGTGGCTTCATCAGTCCAATACAAATCAGAAGTGATTGAGACACTTATGCAGCATATGGGAATCTTTATTCAGGAAACGTTTCGCCACACAATGGCTTCATCAGTCCAATACAAAGAGGAAGGCGTAAGGAGAGGAGGAGAATGAGGTAATCAGTCCCTCAACCTGGAGTCGATGTGTTCAGTCCATCAATCTTGCAGAATGTACAGCATAGGGCCGTAGACGTGGCTTATATACTGTAGTGAGGTGACGTGAAGCAGATGGAGGCGGGGTCATAGTGGTACCATCCACTAGTCGAAGTAGGTCTACGTCCAAAGGTTGAACAAGTGTTGAAGAATTCTTTGTAACAAGACCCCATGTTCAACCTTTGGACGTAGACCTACTTCGACTAGTGGATGGTACCACTATGACCCCGCCTCCATCTGCTTCACGTCACCTCACTACAGTATATAAGCCACGTCTACGGCCCTATGCTGTACATTCTGCAAGATTGATGGACTGAACACATCGACTCCAGGTTGAGGGACTGATTACCTCATTCTCCTCCTCTCCTTACGCCTTCCTCTTTGTATTGGACTGATGAAGCCATTGTGTGGCGAAACGTTTCCTGAATAAAGATTCCCATATGCTGCATAAGTGTCTCAATCTTCAACTTGTCGGTTTTTCAAACCATTCATCACAACTGTCAGACACGGCAGCATCATGGGGTCTTGTTACAAAGACAACCTACTTCGACTAGTGGATGGTACCACTATGACCCCGCCTCCATCTGCTTCACGTCACCTCACTACAGTATATAAGCCACGTCTACGGCCCTATGCTGTACATTCTGCAAGATTGATGGACTGAACACATCGACTCCAGGTTGAGGGACTGATTACCTCATTCTCCTCCTCTCCTTACGCCTTCCTCTTTGTATTGGACTGATGAAGCCATTGTGTGGCGAAACGTTTCCTGAATAAAGATTCCCATATGCTGCATAAGTGTCTCAATCTTCAACTTGTCGGTTTTTCAAACCATTCATCACAACTGTCAGACACGGCAGCATCATGGGGTCTTGTTACAAAGAATTCTTCAACACTTGTTCAACCTTTGGACGTAGACCTACTTCGACTAGTGGATGGTACCACTATGACCCCGCCTCCATCTGCTTCACGTCACCTCACTACAGTATATAAGCCACGTCTACGGCCCTATGCTGTACATTCTGCAAGATTGATGGACTGAACACATCGACTCCAGGTTGAGGGACTGATTACCTCATTCTCCTCCTCTCCTTACGCCTTCCTCTTTGTATTGGACTGATGAAGCCATTGTGTGGCGAAACGTTTCCTGAATAAAGATTCCCATATGCTGCATAAGTGTCTCAATCTTCAACTTGTCGGTTTTTCAAACCATTCATCACAACTGTCAGACACGGCAGCATCATGGGGTCTTGTTACAAAGAATTCTTCAACACTTGTTCAACCTTTGGACGTAGACCTACTTCGACTAGTGGATGGTACCACTATGACCCCGCCTCCATCTGCTTCACGTCACCTCACTACAGTATATAAGCCACGTCTACGGCCCTATGCTGTACATTCTGCAAGATTGATGGACTGAACACATCGACTCCAGGTTGAGGGACTGATTACCTCATTCTCCTCCTCTCCTTACGCCTTCCTCTTTGTATTGGACTGATGAAGCCATTGTGTGGCGAAACGTTTCCTGAATAAAGATTCCCATATGCTGCATAAGTGTCTCAATCTTCAACTTGTCGGTTTTTCAAACCATTCATCACAACTGTCAGACACGGCAGCATCATGGGGTCTTGTTACAAAGAATTCTTCAACACTTGTTCAACCTTTGGACGTAGACCTACTTCGACTAGTGGATGGTACCACTATGACCCCGCCTCCATCTGCTTCACGTCACCTCACTACAGTATATAAGCCACGTCTACGGCCCTATGCTGTACATTCTGCAAGATTGATGGACTGAACACATCGACTCCAGGTTGAGGGACTGATTACCTCATTCTCCTCCTCTCCTTACGCCTTCCTCTTTGTATTGGACTGATGAAGCCATTGTGTGGCGAAACGTTTCCTGAATAAAGATTCCCATATGCTGCATAAGTGTCTCAATCTTCAACTTGTCGGTTTTTCAAACCATTCATCACAAATCAGAAGTGCAAGAATGGTATATAATACCGACAAGATGAAATTAAGACACATGTGCAACATCTGGGTATCTTCATTGTAGACGTTTCGCCATCCTGGAGTTTACCTGGAGAAAGTTCCGGGGGTCAACGCCCCCGCCGTCCGGTCTGTGACCAGGCCTCCTGGTGGATCAAAACCTGATCAACCAGGTTGTTACTGCTGGCTGCACGCAAACCAACGTACGAGTCACAGCCCGGCTGGTCAGGAACCGACTTTAGGTGCTTGTCCAGTGCCAGCTTGAAGACTGCCAGGGGTCTGTTGGTAATCCCCCTTATGTATGCTGGGAGGCAGTTGAACAGTCTCGGGCCCCTGACACTTATTGTATGGTCTCTTAACGTGCTAGTGACATCCCTGCTTTTCATTGGGGGGATGTTGCATCGTCTGCCAAGTCTTTTGCTTTCGTAGCGAGTGATTTTCGTGTGCAAGTTCGGTACTAGTCCCTCTAGGATTTTCCAGGTGTATATAATCATGTATCTCTCCCTCCTGCGTTCCAGGGAATACAGGTTTAGGAACCTCAAGCGCTCCCAGTGGCTTTATCAATACAAATTCCAGGACATAACTTGAAGACAGTAAGACTATGTACAGAAGATGAGGTAATCAGTCCCTCAACCTAGGAGTAGGTGCGAAGAGCACCGTAGTCGTGGAGATTCTGAAGCAGAAGGAGCCTGGCGCTTATATAGTAACGTCAGGTGTAGCAGACGAAGGCGTAGTCACTGGTAGGCGGGATTCCCCAGTGGAAGTAGGTCCTTCCTAAAGAGATGGGATAGTTGTAGTAGTAGTTGTCGTAGTCGTGAAGGTTATGTACATGTCCTCAGAATCAAGATTCCATGATGTTGCAGTGTCTGACAAGTTGTGCAAGAAGCTTATGACTACGTTTCGGTCCGACTTGAACTTTCTTGCTCTATAATACCAATAATAAATAATAATATAGTCAAGCATTCTAGATACTTGAGAAATTAGAAAGCTTTGGGTGCTTTTTGTATTGATAAAGCCACTGGATGGCGAAACGTCTACAATAAAGATACCCAGATGTTGCACATGTGTCTCAATTTCACAAATCAGAAGGGTGTAAGGAGAGGAGAAGTGAGGTAATCAGTCCCTCAGCCTGGAGTCGATGTGTTCAGTCCATCAATCTTGTAGAAAGTACAGCACAGGGCCGTAGAAGTAGCTTATATACTGTAGTATATAAACAATATGGAATATTGTTTCAGACTATGGAACTATACTCTTCTCCAGACTGAGGGACTGACCACCTCAAAACTTCAAGAGTGATGGACTGATTATATCGCCTTCACGTCTTTTCTGCTTCTACCAACTTTTCTGTACTCGACTGAAGAAGCCTACTATGTAGGCGAAACGTTTCGAAATAAAGATACCTAACTGTTGCATATGTGTCTTACCTAACAACCTGTCGGTATTTTATACCATTTTAATATTTAAAGTAAAAGGACACAAGTGCAACTAATGTGACATTTATTGTGGCAACGTTTCGCTCTCCAGGAGCTTTATCAAGCCATACAAACAATACATGGACACAGAGGGTATATAAAGGCTCAGAGTGAGGTGTAATACTAGTGAGGTACCATTTCGTTGTTCACTAGTGGTGGTGGTAGTAGTAGTAGTAGTAGTAGTAGTAGTAGTAGTAGTAGTAGTAGTAGTAGTAGTAGTGGTAGTGACAAAAGTAATACAAAAGTAATAACCAGGCTCAGTCTTGTGCTGGCCTGGTTAACCAGGCTGTTGCCGCTGGAGGCCCTCTGCCCCACATATCCATCACAGCCTGGTTAATTTGGCACCTGGTGAAGGTACTTGTACAGTTTCCTCTTGAAGGCTTCTACACTTGTTCCAGCCCCGTTTCTGATATCCTCTGGTAAGATGTTGAATAGTCTGGGACTCCGGATGTTGATACAGTGTTCCCTTATTGTGCCCACCGCACCCCTGCTCCTCACTGGGTTTATTTTACACTTCCTCCCATATCTCTCACTCCAATATGTTGTTATGGCAGTGTGCATATTTGGGACCAAGCCCTCTAGTACTTTCCAGGTATATATTATCATGTATCTCTCTCTCCTCCGCTCCAATGAGTACATGTTCAAGACTTGAAGGCGTTCCCAGTAGTTCAGGTGCTTTTGCTGGTAGAATTACCGACAATATGTTAGATAAAAGGACACAAGTGCAACTAATGTGACATTTTATTGTGGAAATTTTTCTGCAGGAGCTTCATCAAGCTTGATAAAGCTCCTGGAGAGCGAAACGTTGCCAAAATAAAATGTCACATTAGTTGCACTTGTGTCCTTTTACCTAAGCTTCTTTCTATGTGAACATTAAAATGGTATAAAATACCGACAGGTTGTTAGGTAAGACACATATGCAACAGTTAGGTATCTTTATTTCGAAACGTTTCGCCTACACAGTAGGCTTCTTCAGTCGAGTACAGAAAAGTTGATAGAAGCAGAAGATACTTGAAGACGATGTAATCAGTCCATCACCCTTAAAGTTTTGAGGTGGTCAGTCCCTCAGTCTGGAGAAGAGCATTGTTCCATAGTATGAAACATATTCATACTATCCATAGTATGAAACATATTGTTTCATACTATGGAACAATGCTCTTCTCCAGACTGAGGGACTGACCACCTCAAAACTTTAAGGGTGATGGACTGATTACATCGTCTTCAAGTATCTTCTGCTTCTATCAACTTTTCTGTACTCGACTGAAGAAGCCTACTGTGTAGGCGAAACGTTTCGAAATAAAGATACCTAACTGTTCTTTCTATGTGTGGGATATCTGTGTATTATTATTATTATTATTATTATTGTGTGATAAATGGTTTTGAAAACCGAGATGAAGATTGAGACACGCACTGGCTTCATCAGTCCAATACTGATGAAGCCACTGTGTGACGAAACGTTTCTCCAATGAAGATTCCCATTTGTTGCGTCAGTGTCTCAATCTTCACATTATTATTATTGTCACTGAGGGAGGGAACACTGTAGTACCTAGTGAGAACAAAGGACCTTCCTTGAGGGGTGTGCTCGACTATAAAGTAACTGCGTGACAGGTCAATCAAACCCTGCTCAGTGCTCTTAATACCAGGAATGTGTATTTACGAGCCGTGGTGAGCACGAACTGGTGGGAGCTGAACTGGTCTCCACTCCAGTACTAAATCACCCAGCAAAATCGCTAGTTTAGAGAAGCTCCATTATCGCCCGTTCTTTTGGCCAATATTCAAGGCATGAAAAAAGATGGAAAGCAAGTTTCTTTCCTGAAGCATTTCAAGGAAACATGGTCCTAGCCTCCATCACCCTACTCGGAAGATTGTCACATGCAGGTTCAGATCCAACCTACCCAGCATTTTCCACCTCTCCCCATCCTATATTATTATTATAATCAAAAAAGAAGCGCTAAGCCACAAGGGCTATACAGCTCCCCATCCTATAAATACTCACATAGCTTTCACCCAGGTAGATCTGTTTGTGACTTGATAACGTTTCGCTCACGCAGTGAGCTTTGTCAATAAAGGATCACATTATACTGCTTATGTGTTTATTTTTCCAAGAACATGAGAAAGGAGCACTGCACCAGGCCTACTGGCCCATGCCAGACAGGTCCAAGTCATCTACTGGTCCATGCTAGTCAGGTCCAAGTCACATCCACTTAAACAGAAAATTCACTTTTCTTAGACAGTGGAATCTCTACTCCAAAATACAATCTGCAAGATGTGATAGAGTAAGATGTATGTATACCTTTGATGAATTTCGAGTTTTTCTATTCCCAGAGCCCGACCTTAGGCCAGTCTCGTCTGTAAGTCAATTTAACATACTCGACTGCACATTAATATCCAGGAGAGCGCTAAACCACTAGGGATTATACAGCACCTGTGGGAGGAAGAGATTAAAAGCATTTGTCGAGAAATTTTCTCCAGGAGGGGGTATCAGCCCCTTTCAGCCCTTCAGCCCTGAGGGGCCAAGCCCTCTCAGAAGGGACAAGCATCTTGTTTACTGGAAATAAATGGTATAAAATACCGACACAATGGAAATATAAACACAAATGCAGTATAATGTGATCCTTTATTGACAACGTTTCACCCACACAGTGGGCTTTTTCAAGTCACACACGGATCTACCTGGGGTTGGAAGGTACGAGAGTATTTATAGTCATGTTAAGAATGTTGAGGTCAGGTGGAGAATGCTGCATCTGATGATTTACCGGGTGGGGTTATAGAGTCTTGGGTAGCTTGGCAGGGGTATTGGACAAGTTGTGAGTAGACCTTCTGCAGTGTTCTATGTTCTTATGTGGGATAGCGATGAAGAAGTTACTCTCGTACCTTCCAACCCCAGGTAGATCCGTGTGTGACTTGAAAAAGCCCACTGTGTGGGTGAAACGTTGTCAATAAAGGATCACATTATACTGCATTTGTGTTTATATTTCCATCTTGTTTACTGCTACATCAAGTAATTGATCCCAGGTGCAGTACGAGCATGTGACATGGTCATGTGGCTCCTTGCGAGAGACCAATTTGCAAGTGTCTAGTTTAAATAAGAGAATCATTCTCTTACCTCAGCAGGACAATTAAGGAAAATCCTGCTCCCACTGTATTACCATGTTAAAGATATACATTGTTGTCTACGCTTAAGACAGCAAGAATTAAGCATTCTGCATTGCTTCATAGTGGAAGTTTGGCAAGCATAGGAAATATGTCAAGTTTTCCTTTTTTGTGTTGAGGGTCAAGCAAAGAGTGGCAAAGTGGCATCTTCAGATTGCTTTTGACCCTTCTGGGAGACACACTGATGCCGGGATAACCAACAAAGAACGCTGATCCGCGTGTTTTTGTGCATAAATTATCTCAATAGACACTTACAGTGAAGTGTGATCAGCTTCTTTAGCTGTGAATAATAAAGACAAACCTCGTGGAACATAGTGTACCAGTGTGCGTATTCCTAGACTGTGGAAGACGTGTGGACATCCAAGGACACTTCAGCTTCTATCAAGTCACCGATACCTGTCGAAGATGTAAAGAACACCATAGCACACGCTACAAGTGCAAGGTGGGTTGCAGATTTCTTGTAGTACGGGGGACTGTGCAGTTCTTGTGTCGCAAGGAGTTTGTAATCGACCTATAGTCGGCAGTGAGGTGAGGACTTTTTAGCCCACACACGTGAGTATTGGATCCAGTCAGCGATCAGTTTCTGATATATGCTGACAAAATACCCCCTAGGGGTAATTATACTCTCCCATAATATTTCTTTCCAGCTATTGAGGTAGTGCATACGCCAGCTTCTCAAGACATCGCCTGCAGGGACGGCTGTGTAGGCGGAAGCTGTCTTTCAAGCTAAGTTACCCCTAGAGTCCATTAATCTTTGACTTAGCTTGTAACATTAACCTCAACAGCATTCAGGTTTAATTCCAGGGAGTGGAGCACAGGTCAAATTCCCCAGATCAAGAACCCTTCCCAGCATCAAGGTACCCATGGTGTGACTGGTAGTCACCCGACACCCACGGTGTGGCTGGTAGTCACCCGACACCCACGGTGTGGCTGGTAGTCACCCGACACCCACGGTGTGGCTGGTCGTCACCCGACACCCACGGTGTGGCTGGTAGTAACTCCATACCCATGGTGTGAGTGGTAGTAACTCCATACTCATGGTGTGAGTGGTAGTAACTTCATACCCATGGTGTGAGTGGTAACAACTCCATACCCATGGTGCGAGTGGTAGTCAGAACATTACAGAGGTACATAATGGGGTCCAGGAACTGTACCTCAACATTACAGAGGTACATAATGGGGTCGAGGGACTGGACAAGTTACATGTATATAGCTGGTCCCAGTCGTAATTACATATTTATGTTTGAACTCAGAATAATATATGGAAAGTTAAACGAAGCGTACAAGGTCTACTAAGAATATATCCCGCTAAGAAAGTTCTAAGACCAGAAGCAAACAAAACTTAGATGACAAGAGCTATACACACACACACACACACACACACACACACACACACACACACACACACACACACACACACACACACACACACACAGTGGAGGCAGGATCCATACATAGCTTTAAGCAGAGGTACGATAAAGCTCACGGCTCAGGGAGAGTGACCTAGTAGCGATCAGTGAAGAGGCGGGGCCAGGAGCTCGGACTCGACCCCCGCAACCTCAACTAGGTGAGTACAACTAGGTGAGTACACACACACACAGCCTAGAAAATGACGTAGTGGAGGCAGGAACCATACACAGTTTTAAGACGAGGTTTGATAAAGCTCATGGAGCGGGGAGAGAGAGGGTCTAGTAGCAACCGGTGAAGAGGCGGGGCCAGGAGCTAGGACTCGACCCCTGCAACCACAAATAGGTGAGTACAAATAGGTGAGTACAGCTATGCATTTCTGATGAAATGCCCAGATATACATACACCTATCGCTTATATATACAGATATACAAACCTCTGAGATACACATTTCTCTCTGTGTACACACAAACATCTCGTAGCATATACAGAGATATACACACATCTCTGTGTATACACACAGACCGATTTATTTTAGCTGATGAATTCATAGGTTAAGTCAGCGTCTAGCAAGCATCAATGTCGCGCCTCGTGTATAACGTCACGTGTATATTTGTGACGTGATGTATACATATACACATGTATATGTATACATCACTAGAACTGCTGTATCTACATTACCTATCTATTCGTGCTGAATAAATAAAACTTGCTATTTTGGCTTAAATAGCAACGCTCTTCTTGCCGAATAAGGCAAGTGAAAAATTGTGTATGCAATAATTTCGCAAAAATCATTCTGAGCCTAATGAAAAAAAATGTATTTCATTGTGTTTGTTTATTAAATTATTGTAAATTATTATTATTATAATCAAGGGGGAAGCGCTAAACCCGGAGGATTATACAGCGCCTGGGGGGGGGGATGTGGAAGGCATTCAGGCTTAATTCGGGGAACTGGAGCACAGATCCAATTCCCTAAATCAAGAGCCCCTCACCAACATCAAGGAACCTTCCTTGAGGGGTAAATTATTGTAAAATTATCTAAAATATATTAGTTGGATTAGGCTAAATTAAATTGTGCTTGTTATAATTAGGTTAGGTAAGTTTTCTAAGGTTCTTTTGGTACAAAATTAATTTTTACATGAAACGAAAAAAATTATCTTTAAACGTATTAAAGAAAAATTTAGAAAGGACCTAATTTTAATCGAGCTCTTGCTAATTGGCCACTTACGTATTTGACACATTTACACACCCACCTGGGCTTTCTCCTATTTTCTTAATAGTTCTTGTTCTTCTTTATCTCCATAGGGAAGTGGAGAAGAATTCTTCCTCCGTAACCCACGTGTGTTGTAAGAGGCGACTAAAATGCCGGTGGGATACGGCAGGTTCGTTGGAAAAAGAAAATATATATGTAATATATCGAGTATAATATGGATGTCTACAGTTTTAAGATACCTTATTCTACCTCAGCTAGCTTTCTACATCTATCTCGTGTAGTTTCTACTCCTGACTTTGAAGAGGACTATGCCAAAAGTCTCGAGATAGACTAGGCCTAAATTTTTTATAAACAGGATTTTACAAGGATAGGTTCAGGGTTCCTAACTCTGTTGGAGATAACGTTTCGCCCTGTTCAGAGCCAAGACACAACTACTGACGAATCTTCTAACTGATGTGAATGTTATAACTCTTAAAAAGCATGATCTAAATGCGTATGGGTAAGTACAGCTCACTATGAAGACCACGGTAGAGAGACCACTGGCTGACCGGTCGGACTCAGTGGTCTGAACGATGCATCAGCCTTTGTCCTCTTGTCCCACACGGGTGGAACAATTGATATTAATTTTCAACCAATCTATCATCCAATTGCAAGTGCTTTGATGTACCTGTGGAGGGTTTCGAGAGTTTTTAAACCCCTGCAGGCCGGCCCGATGCTAGACTGCAGTGATGAATCAGATATTATTGCTAGCAATGCTGGTAGTTAAACCACCGTAGCACTGAGGTGGCACCCTTCCTGCTGACTACTAATTGGCACTCATAACACGCGAGGTAACTGAGGTCACTTTTCTTCACCATGAGAGATTCTCACAATTTAGGTCACCTCTCACCATGAGAGATCATTCTCACACACTAGGTCACCTCTCCTCACCACGAGAGATCATTCTCAAATACTAGGTCACCTCTCCTCACCATGAGAGATCATTCTCACACACTAAGTCACCTCTCCTCACCATGAGATATCATTCTCAAACACTAGGTCACCTCTCCTCACCATGAGAGATCATTCTCAAATACTAGGTCACCTCTCCTCACCATGAGAGATCATTCTCACACACTAAGTCACCTCTCCTCACCATGAGATATCATTCTCAAACACTAGGTCACCTCTCCTCACCATGAGAGATCATTCTCACACACTAGGTCCCTCTTCCTTATGACCCCCACTCAGTAGTTAACACACAGGCTTAAACATACTATATTGACAAGCCAGGTATTAGTCTCCTAAACTGGTAGATGTTAGTTTTGTAAACAGCATTTTGGGCAACTTAGGTTAATTTTGTCCCAGAATGCGACCCAGACCAGTCGACTAACACCCAGGTACCTACTTACTGCTAGGTGAACAGGGACAGCAGTTGTCTTCTAAGTTCAAATCTCCCACTGGGGGTTAACATATATTTTTTAAATCTAATATCGTAAACATCAACAAAACTCAAATAAGCGAGCGCGGGTTTAACCTCTAATGTAAATACGTCATGTGGGAATTTAAACTATCATTTCAGGAAAGCTTAAATTATAATTAAACGAATAATCATAATTATTGGCAAATAATTTATCAGTGTTGCCTTTGATAACAATTTTAATAAATAGAAAATAAATTACTGTTTTGTGCCGTGGGTCGTCTGGCTGGGAGACGCTTCACGTTCCTCTTTTTTTATGACATTCCCATCCATTTCAGACTTTACTTGGATTATTAAACCCGGGAGAGTTAATAATGCAGGATAAGCCTGGGTTAGTAAACCAGGATAACTCAAAGCCAAGTGGTGTGGCTTATATTGCAGAGTGATCTTTCAATTGCTCTTCCTCGGGATGAGTGAATATCAAATGGTATACAATACCTATCTTCCTCGGGATGCAACTCACAACAGTTGGCTAACACCCACGTACCTACTTACTGCTAGGTGGGCGGGGCAACAGGTGTCAGGAGACTTGTACACGAATGGTAGACAGTACCGACAAGATGGAGAATTAGACACATGTACACCATCTAGATATCTTCATTTGTAGACGCTTCGCCATCCAATGGCTTCATGATTACAGTTAGACCTGATAGCTTGTGCTACCAGGTCGGTTGCCGTGTTCCTCCCTTAAGTCAATGTGACCTGACCTGACTAGGTTGGGTGCATTGGCTTAAGCCGGTAGGAGACTTGGACCTGCCTCGCATGGGCCAGTAGGCCTTCTGCAGTGTTCCTTCGTTCTTATGTTCTTATGTTCTTAACTACATACAAAAGACGAGATAATCAGTCCCTCAGTCTTGAAGTTGGTGAAGAGTACCGTAGTCTTGAAGACTTCTGAGGGATTAATTACCTTTTCCTTTGTATATAGGTCTACAGTCTTCTCATCACGGCCTTGGGCTTGTGTTGATGAAGCCACTGGCTGGCAAAACGTCTACAAATTAGAAGACTTGCCCGTAAATTCCTCTACAACCTGGGATTGAACCCAGGGTCCATGAACCATACCCCCGGCCGGGATTGAACTCGCGGTCATAGAGTCTCAAAACTCCAGACCGTCGCGTTAGCCACTAGACCAGCTAGCCACAATAAGATTCATCCAACTAGGTATATTTCTACACCATAGGAAAGTTAGCACAGGCACCTCTGTGACCACAAATGCAAGTTTTTACAGACGAATCTCCAGCTAGCGTGGCCGTGACGAACTCTAGCTCAAGTCCCTTCACTGCCGTCAACATGACTCAAGAAATCCCGGCCGGGGGTATGGTTTATTTGCAATCGTGTCATTACGATTTCTTAAGTCAGGGTCCATGGGTTGTTAGATGAACACGTTGCTGCTAATGTACTAAGTACTACCGTAGAAAAACAGCAAAAATGGAGACTTAACACACGCAGGGAACTCAATAACATACAAACGGAGGAGCATTATAGCCGGTCCACTGCCTTGTTTATTCTCTAAATTGAATTAATAAGAGGGTGGGCGAAACGTCTCCACAATAAAGATACCCAAGTCTTGCACGTGTGTCTTACTCATCAACTTGTCAGTACTGCGCACCATCAATTATGTAATACAAAGATTTCATTGAAATGAACCAAAACATGAAGGCTACAAAGGGCTTGTGTTAGAGTGACGGTCCATAAGCGAGCACCAATCTCGAGTTACACTGACAGCTGTTACAATGGTCGCTCATCCACCACCCTAGCACAAAGTACTTTGCAAGATGCGAGAGAGATGGCTGAGAGGGTCGACTCTCGTCTCCTGGATCACAGTCTCTGTTCCTGTGTGTTTGTGTACACTCGTAGTTGCTGGAAAGACAAAATGCAAACAATAGGGATATTTTATTGTAAACTAATTCGGTTCTGGGACCTTTGTTACTTCAAATTGACTCCATTTGGAGTACCCAAAGTCCCAGGACAGAAAAAATTATGACAATATTCTCTGGGTTGCATTTTGCGTTTTCCTCCAACAACCTAGCAGTATCACATTAATTTTAAGAACTCGTAGTTGTGGTTGCCGCGGGGTCGAGTCTTGGCTCATCTCCAGTGTCTTGACTCAGGAAATTGTAGTAACACAGTTACATACAGTCGTGATATTACAATTTCGTGAGTCATGATGACGGCTTTGAGGGGGACTTGAGCTAGAGTTTGTCACCGCCACACCGCTGTGGGATTCGTCTGTAAAAACCTGTATTTGTGGTCACAGTGGTGGCTCATGCTAACCTTCCTATGGTGTATAGAAATGTATCTAGTTGGGGAAATCATATTAGAGCAGCTGGCCAAGTGGTTAACGCACTGGCCTGAGAGTTTTGGCTCACTTGTTATCGGTTTAACCCCTATCCATTCCCTGAATTAATGTAGACACTTACGCGTCTGTGTGCGTACTCACCTAGTTGTGCGTGCAAGGTTCGAGTCATAGCTCCTGTCCCACCAGTCGACTCTTACCGACTAGCTTCGTCAGTTTCTGACCTGTGGGTTGATCAGACCTACTCCTACAACTGTATGGTCTTTGCCTCTCCACGTCTTTGTTTTAGTACGTTTTACTCGCCACTACAAGACTGAAGAGTTTATTAATATCTATAAAGTTAGCTGCCATTTTTCACAACTGGCGCTGTCTCCTGACACCTTAAAGCAGCCCATCCACTCTAATCCTCTAAGTATTTTGTATGTCATGATTATATACCCACTGAAAACACAGAGGACAGTTTAAGTCTCCACTCAAAGTCCATCTCCCTTAGCTCTAGTTGTGAGCCTTTCGGAGCCTCGAGTTTCTTTATATGAGGTGTTGGGGTTCCATTCTAGACGAGCCTAATATACTTTGTGCATATTGATCTAAGTGAATATTTGTTAAAAATCCTAAAATCACTTCTTAGGATAACTAGTTTTGCATATAGTGCTAAATTTATACGACTGATATGGTGATATGCTTGGTGTGCTGTTTACTCCCAAGTCCTTCTCACATTTTATCGGAAGCGTTTCCCCTCTCATGTCGTATTTATTGTCTTGTCTTGTCTTCTCATCCCATTCCGATTACTTCGTGGAGTTGAAGATAGACGTCAAGTACCCACCTTCCTGATCATGCTTGTAGGTTTTTCAAGTCTCCTGGGAAGTTCTCTGTAATTTTAGGTTATGAATAAGATACATGAACAACAGTTTGGTGGCTTTATTGCCGATACGTTTCGCCTGCAAAAAAAAAAAATGTCTTCTTCAGTTGAAAATAAGTGAGTACAACACTGGAGATAGTAGTAATTTCTAATGTGATCAGTTCCTCAAGGCTGGAGGGACTGACCACCATTATCAAGGCTGAGCAACTGATCAACTCAAAACTATTACGACTACTACTATTACTACTACTATAGCGACTACTATACTACTACAACTACTACTGTATCTAGTACTATATTCACCCGTATTTGGCTGAAGAATCCTATTGTTTCTCAAAACTATTACGACTACTACTATTACTACTACTATAGCGACTACTATACTACTACAACTACTACTGTATCTAGTGCTATATTCACCCGTATTTGGCTGAAGAATCCTATTGTTTCTCAAAACTATTACGACTACTACTATTACTACTACTATAGCGACTACTATACTACTACAACTACTACTGTATCTAGTGCTATATTCACCCGTATTTGGCTGAAGAATCCTATTGTTTCTTAAGTGAAGATACCCAAGCGTTGCGTGTGTCTTATTGAATAACCAATATAAATTTGATAAACACTTGTCGTTGCTAAGTAAAGGTTCACAATGATACAGAGACACGGGAGTCAGTCTCTTCCGTCAGAGTAAGGAAAAAAGGAGGTCCCAGCACTGATCCTGGGGCACTCCACTTCACCTCAGTTTTCTGTACTACACGAACTGAAGCAAATACACATGTTGCATAACTATCTTTTATTGGGACAACGTTTCGCTCTGTGTAGAGTTTTATAAATTTCACGGCTTGTTCCAATAAAAATATTGTGATGAATGGTTTGAAAAACCGACAAGTTGAAGATTGAGACACTCATGCAACATATGGGAATCTTTATTCAGGAAACGTTTCGCCACACAGTGGCTTCATCAGTCCAATACAAAGTAGAAAGGCGTAAGGAGAGGAGGAGTTTGAGGTAATCAGTCCCTCAGCTTGGAGTCGATGTGTTCAGTCCATCAATCTTGTAGAATGTACAGCATAGGGCCG
>NC_091377.1:217138-239816 GCF_038502225.1 Cherax quadricarinatus
CAAGGTTGTGGGACTGACCACCTTCCATCAAGGTTGAGGGACTGACCACCTTCCATCAAGGTTGAGGGACTGACCACCTTCCATCAAGGTTGAGGGACTGACCACCTTCCATCAAGGTTGAGGGACTGACCACCTTCCATCAAGGTTGAGGGACTGACCACCTTCCATCAAGGCTGAGGGACTGACCACCTTCCATCAAGGCTGAGGGACTGACCACCTTCCATCAAGGCTGAGGGACTGACCACCTTCCATCAAGGCTGAGGGACTGACCACCCTCCATCAGGACTGAGGGACTGACCACCTTCCATCAAGGCTGAGGGACTGACCACCTTCCATCAAGGCTGAGGGACTGACCACCTTCCATCAAGGCTGAGGGACTGACCACCTTCCATCAAGACTGAGGGACTGACCACCTTCCATCAAGGCTGAGGGACTGACCACCCTCCATCAGGACTGAGGGACTGACCACCCTCCACCAGGACTGAGGGACTGACCACCTTCCATCAAGGCTGAGGGACTGACCACCTTCCATCAAGGCTGAGGGACTGACCACCCTCCATCAGGACTGAAGGACTAACCACCCTCCATCAGGACTGAAGGACTGACCACCCTCCATCAAGACTGAAGGACTGACCACCCTCCATCAAGACTGAAGGACTGACCACCCTCCATCAAGACTGAAAGACTGGCCACCCTCCATCAAGACTGAAGGACTGACCACCCTCCATCAAGACTGAAGGACTGACCACCCTCCATCAAGACTGAAGGACTGACCACCCTCCATCAAGACTGAAGGACTAACCACCCTCCATCAAGACTGAAGGACTGAACACCCTCCATCAAGACTGAAGGACTGACCACCCTCCATCAAGACTGAAGGACTAACCACCCTCCATCAAGACTGAAGGACTGACCACCCTCCATCAAGACTGAAGGACTGACCACCCTCCATCAAGACTGAAAGACTGGCCACCCTCCATCAAGACTGAAGGACTGACCACCCTCCATCAAGACTGAAGGACTGATCACCCTCCATCAAGACTGAAGGACTGGCCACCCTCCATCAAGACTGAAGGACTGATCACCCTCCATCAAGACTGAAGGACTGATCACCCTCCATCAAGACTGAAGGACTGATCACCCTCCATCAAGACTGAAGGACTAACCACCCTCCATCAAGACTGAAGGACTGAACACCCTCCATCAAGACTGAAGGACTGACCACCCTCCATCAAGACTGAAGGACTGAACACCCTCCATCAAGACTGAAGGACTGAACACCCTCCATCAAGACTGAAGGACTGAACACCCTCCATCAAGACTGAAGGACTGAACACCCTCCATCAAGACTGAAGGACTGAACACCCTCCATCAAGACTGAAGGACTGAACACCCTCCATCAAGACTGAAGGACTGACCACCCTCCATCAAGACTGAAGGACTGAACACCCTCCATCAAGACTGAAGGACTGAACACCCTCCATCAAGACTGAAGGACTGAACACCCTCCATCAAGACTGAAGGACTGAACACCCTCCATCAAGACTGAAGGACTGAACACCCTCCATCAAGACTGAAGGACTGAACACCCTCCATCAAGACTGAAGGACTGACCACCCTCCATCAAGACTGAAGGACTGACCACCCTCCATCAAGACTGAAGGACTGACCACCCTCCATCAAGACTGAAGGACTGACCACCCTCCATCAAGACTGACCACCCTCCATCAAGACTGACCACCCTCCATCAAGACTGAAGGACTGACCACCCTCCATCAAGACTGAAGGACTGACCACCCTCCATCAAGACTGAAGGACTGACCACCCTCCATCAAGACTGAAGGACTGACCACCCTCCATCAAGACTGAAGGACTGACCACCCTCCATCAAGACTGAAGGACTGACCACCCTCCATCAAGACTGAAGGACTGACCACCCTCCATCAAGACTGAAGGACTGACCACCCTCCATCAAGACTGAAGGACTGACCACCCTCCATCAAGACTGAAGGACTGACCACCCTCCATCAAGACTGAAGGACTGACCACCCTCCATCAAGACTGAAGGACTGACCACCCTCCATCAAGACTGACCACCCTCCATCAAGACTGAAGGACTGACCACCCTCCATCAAGACTGAAGGACTGACCACCCTCCATCAAGACTGACCACCCTCCATCAAGACTGACCACCCTCCATCAAGACTGACCACCCTCCATCAAGACTGAAGGACTGACCACCCTCCATCAAGACTGACCACCCTCCATCAAGACTGAAGGACTGACCACCCTCCATCAAGACTGACCACCCTCCATCAAGACTGAAGGACTGACCACCCTCCATCAAGACTGAAGGACTGACCACCCTCCATCAAGACTGACCACCCTCCATCAAGACTGACCACCCTCCATCAAGACTGACCACCCTCCATCAAGACTGACCACCCTCCATCAAGACTGAAGGACTGACCACCCTCCATCAAGACTGAAGGACTGACCACCCTCCATCAAGACTGAAGGACTGACCACCCTCCATCAAGACTGAAGGACTGACCACCCTCCATCAAGACTGAAGGACTGACCACCCTCCATCAAGACTGAAGGACTGACCACCCTCCATCAAGACTGAAGGACTGACCACCCTCCATCAAGACTGAAGGACTGACCACCCTCCATCAAGACTGAAGGACTGACCACCCTCCATCAAGACTGAAGGACTGACCACCCTCCATCAAGACTGAAGGACTGACCACCCTCCATCAAGACTGAAGGACTAACCACCCTCCATCAAGACTGAAGGACTGACCACCCTCCATCAAGACTGAAGGACTGACCACCCTCCATCAAGACTGAAGGACTGACCACCCTCCATCAAGACTGAAGGACTGACCACCCTCCATCAAGACTGAAGGACTGACCACCCTCCATCAGGACTGACCACCCTCCATCAAGACTGACCACCCTCCATCAAGACTGACCACCCTCCATCAAGACTGAAGACTGAAGGACCACCCTCCATCAAGACTGAATGACTGACCACCCTCCATCAAGACTGAAGGACTGACCACCCTCCATCAAGACTGAACTGGACTGACCACCCTCCATCAAGACTGAAGGACTGACCACCCTCCATCAAGACTGAAGGACTGACCACCCTCCATCAAGACTGAAGGACTGACCACCCTCCATCAAGACTGAAGGACTGACCACCCTCCATCAAGACTGAAGGACTGACCACCCTCCATCAAGACTGAAGGACTGACCACCCTCCATCAAGACTGAAGGACTGAAGGACCACCCTCCATCAAGACTGAAGGACTGACCACCCTCCATCAAGACTGAAGGACTGACCACCCTCCATCAAGACTGAAGGACTGACCACCCTCCATCAGGACTGAAGGACTGGCCACCCTCCATCAGGACTGAAGGACTGACCACCCTCCATCAGGACTGAAGGACTGACCACCCTCCATCAGGACTGAAGGACTGACCACCCTCCATCAAGACTGAAGGACTGAACACCCTCCAAGGACTGGACCACCCTCCATCAAGACTGAAGGACTGACCACCCTCCATCAGGACTGAAGGACTGACCACCCTCCATCAGGACTGAAGGACTGGCCACCACCCTCCATCAGGACTGAAGGACTGACCACCCTCCATCAGGTCTGAAGGACTGACCACCCTCCATCAGGACTGAAGGACTTACCACCCTCCATCAGGACTGAAGGACTGACCACCCTCCATCAGGACTGAAGGACTGACCACCCTCCATCAGGACTGAAGGACTGACCACCCTCCATCAGGACTGAAGGACTGACCACCCTCCATCAAGACTGAAGGACTGACCACCCTCCATCAGGACTGAAGGACTGACCACCCTCCATCAGGACTGAAGGACTAACCACCCTCCATCAGGACTGAAGGACTGACCACCTTCCATCAGGACTGAAGGACTGACCACCCTCCATCAGGACTGAAGGACTGACCACCCTCCATCAGGACTGAAGGACTAACCACCCTCCATCAGGACTGAAGGACTAACCACCCTCCATCACGACTGAAGGACTGGCCACCCTCCATCAGGACTGAAGGACTGACCACCCTCCACCAAGACTGAAGGACTGAACACCCTCCATCAAGACTGAAGGACTGACCACCCTCCATCAAGACTGAAGGACTGACCACCCTCCATCAAGACTGAAGGACTGACCACCCTCCATCAAGACTGAAGGACTGACCACCCTCCATCATGACTGAAGGACTGACCACCCTCCATCAAGACTGAAGGACTGACCACCCTCCATCAAGACTGAAGGACTGACCACCCTCCATCAAGACTGAAGGACTGACCACCCTCCATCAGGACTGAAGGACTGACCACCCTCCATCAAGACTGAAGGACTGACCACCCTCCATCAAGACTGAAGGACTGACCACCCTCCATCAAGACTGAAGGACTGACCACCCTCCATCAAGACTGAAGGACTGACCACCCTCCATCAAGACTGAAGGACTGGACTGAAGGACTGACCACCCTCCATCAAGACTGAAGGACTGACCACCCTCCACCCTCCATCAGGACTGAAGGACTGACCACCCTCCATCAGGACTGAAGGACTGACCACCCTCCATCAGGACTGAAGGACTGACCACCCTCCATCAGGACTGAAGGACTGACCACCCTCCATCAGGCCTCAAGGACTAACCACCCTCCATCAGGACTGAAGGACTGGCCACCCTCCATCAGGACTGAAGGACTGGCCACCCTCCATCAGGACTGAAGGACTAACCACCCTCCATCAGGACTGAAGGACTGACCACCCTCCATCAGGACTGAAGGACTGACCACCCTCCATCAGGACTGAAGGACTAACCACCCTCCATCAGGACTGAAGGACTAACCACCCTCCATCAGGACTGAAAGACTGGCCACCCTCCATCAGGACTGAAGGACTAACCACCCTCCATCAGGACTGAAGGACTAACCACCCTCCATCAGGACTGAAGGACTGACCACCTTCCATCAGGACTGAAGGACTAACCACCCTCCATCAGGACTGAAGGACTAACCACCCTCCATCAGGACTGAAGGACTGACCACCTTCCATCAGGACTGAAGGACTAACCACCCTCCATCAGGACTGAAGGACTAACCACCCTCCATCAGGACTGAAGGACTGGCCACCCTCCATCAGGACTGAAGGACTGACCACCCTCCATCAGGACTGAAGGACTGACCACCCTCCATCAGGACTGAAGGACTGACCACCCTCCATCAGGACTGAAGGACTAACCACCCTCCATCAGGACTGAAGGACTGACCACCCTCCATCAGGACTGAAGGACTGACCACCCTCCATCAGGACTGAAGGACTAACCACCCTCCATCAGGACTGAAGGACTAACCACCCTCCATCAGGACTGAAGGACTGACCACCCTCCATCAGGACTGAAGGACTAACCACCCTCCATCAGGACTGAAGGACTGGCCACCCTCCATCAGGACTGAAGGACTGACCACCCTCCATCAGGACTGAAGGACTGGCCACCCTCCATCAGGACTGAAGGACTGGCCACCCTCCATCAGGACTGAAGGACTGGCCACCCTCCATCAGGACTGAAGGACTGGCCACCCTCCATCAGGACTGAAGGACTGACCACCCTCCATCAGGACTGAAGGACTGGCCACCCTCCATCAGGACTGAAGGACTGACCACCCTCCATCAGGACTGAAGGACTGGCCACCCTCCATCAGGACTGAAGGACTGGCCACCCTCCATCAGGACTGAAGGACTGACCACCCTCCATCAGGACTGAAGGACTGGCCACCCTCCATCAGGACTGAAGGACTGACCACCCTCCATCAGGACTGAAGGACTGGCCACCCTCCATCAGGACTGAAGGACTGGCCACCCTCCATCAGGAC
This sequence comes from Cherax quadricarinatus, assembly GCF_038502225.1. Taxonomy (NCBI): domain Eukaryota; kingdom Metazoa; phylum Arthropoda; class Malacostraca; order Decapoda; family Parastacidae; genus Cherax; species Cherax quadricarinatus. The sequence continues at coordinate 223,068 of NC_091377.1, forward strand.
TGAAGGACTAACCACCCTCCATCAGGACTGAAGGACTAACCACCCTCCATCAGGACTGAAAGACTGAAGGACCACCCTCCATCAAGACTGAAGGACTGACCACCCTCCATCAGGACTGAAGGACTAACCACCCTCCATCAGGACTGAAGGACTAACCACCCTCCATCAGGACTGAAAGACTGGCCACCCTCCATCAGGACTGAAAGACTGGCCACCCTCCATCAGGACTGAAGGACTAACCACCCTCCATCAGGACTGAAAGACTGGCCACCCTCCATCAGGACTGAAGGACTAACCACCCTCCATCAGGACTGAAGGACTGACCACCCTCCATCAGGACTGAAGGACTGACCACCCTCCATCAAGACTGAAAGACTGGCCACCCTCCATCAGGACTGAAAGACTGGCCACCCTCCATCAAGACTGAAAGACTGGCCACCCTCCATCAGGACTGAAGGACTGACCACCCTCTATCAGAACTGAAGGACTGACCACCCTCCATCAGGACTGAAGGACTGACCACCCTCTATCAGGACTGAAGGACTGACCACCCTCCATCAGGACTGAAGGACTGACCACCCTCCATCAGGACTGAAGGACTGACCACCCTCTATCAGGACTGAAGGACTGACCACCCTCCATCAGGACTGAAGGACTGACCACCCTCCATCAGGACTGAAGGACTGACCACCCTCCATCAAGACTGAAAGACTGGCCACCCTCCATCAGGACTGAAGGACTGACCACCCTCTATCAGGACTGAAGGACTGACCACCCTCCATCAGGACTGAAGGACTGACCACCCTCCATCAGGACTGAAGGACTGACCACCCTCTATCAGGACTGAAGGACTGACCACCCTCCATCAGGACTGAAGGACTAACCACCCTCCATCAGGACTGAAGGACTGACCACCCTCCATCAAGACTGAAAGACTGGCCACCCTCCATCAAGACTGACCACCCTCCATCAAGACTGAAGGACTGAACACCCTCCATCAAGACTGAAGGACTGACCACCCTCCATCAAGACTGAAGGACTGACCACCCTCCATCAAGACTGAAGGACTGAACACCCTCCATCAAGACTGAAGGACTGACCACCTCAAAACTACCTCTCCTCTTCTATCTCCAATAATCACCTCAGTATTTAACTGATGAAGTCCGCCGACAAGCGACACACTTCCTCAATAAAAATTCCCAAGTGTTACACATGTGTCTTAATCATCAAGTATCGTGCACCTACACATGTGTCTTAACCATCAAGTATCGTGCACCTACACATGTGTCTTAACCATCAAGTATCGTGCACCTACACATGTGTCTTATCCATCAAGTATCGTGCACCTACACATGTGTCTTAACCATCAAGTATCGTGCACCTACACATGTGGCTTAACCATCAAGTATCGTGCACCTACACATGTGTCTTAACCATCAAGTATCGTGCACCTACACATGTGTCTTAACCATCAAGTATCGTGCACCTACACATGTGTCTTAACCATCAAGTATCGTGCACCTACACATGTGTCTTAACCATCAAGTATCGTGCACCTACACATGTGTCTTATCCATCAAGTATCGTGCACCTACACATGTGTCTTAACCATCAAGTATCGTGCACCTACACATGTGTCTTAACCATCAAGTATCGTGCACCTACACATGTGTCTTAACCATCAAGTATCGTGCACCTACACATGTGGCTTAACCATCAAGTATCGTGCACCTACACATGTGTCTTAACCATCAAGTATCGTGCACCTTCACATGTGGCTTAATCAAGTATCGTGCACCTACACATGTGGCTTAACCATCAAGTATCGTGCACCTTCACATGTGTCTTAACCATCAAGTATCGTGCACCTTCACATGTGTCTTAACCATCAAGTATCGTGCACCTACACATGTGTCTTAATCATCAAGTATCGTGCACCTTCACATGTGGCTTAACCATCAAGTATCGTGCACCTACACATGTGTCTTAACCATCAAGTATCGTGCACCTACACATGTGTCTTAACCATCAAGTATCGTGCACCTACACATGTGGCTTAACCATCAAGTATCGTGCACGTACACATGTGTCTTAATCATCAAGTATCGTGCACCTTCACATGTGTCTTAACCATCAAGTATCGTGCACCTACACATGTGTCTTAACCATCAAGTATCGTGCACCTACACATGTGTCTTAACCATCAAGTATCGTGCACCTACACATGTGTCTTATCCATCAAGTATCGTGCACCTACACATGTGGCTTAACCATCAAGTATCGTGCACCTACACATGTGGCTTAACCATCAAGTATCGTGCACCTACACATGTGTCTTAACCATCAAGTATCGTGCACCTACACATGTGTCTTAACCATCAAGTATCGTGCACCTACACATGTGGCTTAACCATCAAGTATCGTGCACCTACACATGTGTCTTAACCATCAAGTATCGTGCACCTACACATGTGTCTTATCCATCAAGTATCGTGCACCTACACATGTGTCTTAACCATCAAGTATCGTGCACCTACACATGTGTCTTAACCATCAAGTATCGTGCACCTACACATGTGGCTTAACCATCAAGTATCGTGCACCTACACATGTGGCTTAACCATCAAGTATCGTGCACCTACACATGTGTCTTAATCATCAAGTATCGTGCACCTTCACATGTGTCTTAACCATCAAGTATCGTGCACCTACACATGTGTCTTAACCATCAAGTATCGTGCACCTACACATGTGTCTTAACCATCAAGTATCGTGCACCTACACATGTGTCTTATCCATCAAGTATCGTGCACCTACACATGTGTCTTAACCATCAAGTATCGTGCACCTACACATGTGTCTTATCCATCAAGTATCGTGCACCTACACATGTGGCTTAACCATCAAGTATCGTGCACCTACACATGTGGCTTCATTTACATACTAGACGGTATATCATGCCCTGTCTAAGTTGAACGCAGCTTCGGATAAGTTCAACAAGACAAATACATGAACATTTCCGTATTAACAACTTAACTTTGAACAAGTTCAGTTTTTCTGTTCAAATCCTTCATACTCCCGGAATTTTGTAACTAATATTCTATTATTATATTGCTATTATTTTTAATATTAATGCTATTGTAATATTGCTATTACAATTATTATAGGTATTATCATATTGCTATTGTATTACTTTTGTAATTATACTCGTAATGTATTATTAATTTATTAATGTAAAGCCCTAAACACGTGGGGGTCATTTAGAACTAGTAGTAGTGGAAGCTCGATCCTCTGTCCACTAGGAGCCAGACAAGTCTCGTTACCTGACTATATTCAACTAGTCTTCACTTCCAAGATACTTCTACACTTACGTGATGAGGATCAGGGGAGACATCACCACGACGTACAATATACTTTGGTGGGATCAGATAGTGACAGTGTTTAAGATGCGAGGAAAATGGTCAGGAAGAGGCATGATTGGGCCCTGCAGGCCAGAAATCAGGAAAAAACGGGGGCCAGGAGCTACAACTCCGCCGCCGGTACATTTCATTAAACCAAAAACTCATGGATTCTTAATTTAATAAATCTAATTTTTCTTACCTTTTAATGTGGAATATAGAATCTGAAATGTATATTAAAATAATGTTTTACTGAGCTGTAAATAGAAGATTATAGCAGCACACTGCTGATGTACCTAATTTCTTTAAAAACTGTCCCTCCCACACACTACCTCTCCCTCCAGCATTATATCTCCTTCCAGCATCCGCTATCTCCCTCCAGCATCCTCTCTCCATCTTCCAGCATCCTTTCTTCCTCTCCCTCCAGCGTCGTCTCTCATTCCAGCAGCCTCTCCCCCTCTTCCTCCAGCATCATCTCACCCTCTCCCTCCAGCATCCTTCATCCAGCATCCTTTCTCCCTCTCCCTCCAGCGTCGTCTCTCATTCCAGCATCCTCTCCCCCTCTCCCTCCAGCATCATCTCACCCTCTCCAGCATCCTCCATCCAGCATCCTTTCTCCCTCTCCCTCCAGCGTCGTCTCTCATTCCAGCATCCTCTCCCCCTCTCCCTCCAGCATCATCTCACCCTCTCCAGCATCCTCCATCCAGCATCCTCTCCCCCTCTGCCTCCAGCATCCTACCCACCTCCTAGCTCTTCCTTCAAGGACGCCAGGAAACTGATGTTAAGAGAACTGCTTCCACTCCCTGTCCAAACACGGATACCGATTCCCTAGATAAAGATACCCATCCCCTGGATAATGATAGCCATTCCCTAGACAAAGATACCCATCCACAATTGAGTTCTGGGGACTAATCTGCCTTCAAATCTTTGGACTTTTTCAAGCACCAGAAGATGGTAACTCAGCATGATGCTGGGAGCTCAGATTCTAATACTGACTCGAGGTACGTTGTCACAACGTGTAGATTGAGACACTGATGCAACACATGGGATCTTTCCTGAAGAAAAGTTTCGACACAGTGGTTTCATCAATCCAATACAAAGGCTAGGTTAGGTTAGGCTAGGTTAAGCTAGGTTAGGTTAGGCTAGGCTAGGTTAGGCTAGATTAAGCTAGGTTAGGTTAGGCTAGATTAGGCTAGGCTAGGTTAGGCTAGATTAAGCTAGGTTAGGTTAGGCTAGATTAGGCTAGGTTAGGTTAGATTAGGCTAGGCTAGGTTAGGCTAGATTAAGCTAGGTTAGGTTAGGCTAGATTAGGCTAGGCTAGGTTAGGCTAGATTAAGCTAGGTTAGGTTAGGTTAGATTAAGCTAGGTTAGGTTAGGCTAGATTAGGCTAGGCTAGCTTAGGCTAGCTTAGGTTAGTGTCTCCTGACGCGGGTCTTAGTCTTATGATGACCCGCAGCTGGAGCTTTTGGTCATATGACCGAGGCCTTCCACTGGCTTACCCCTCCACCCCTATAAAAATTATGGTATTCTGTACAAGTAATGTAGTTCATGTGCTAGCTCACCAAACTGGGTTTGCCGAGGTTGAACCATAGCTCCTGTCCAGCCTCCAGATTCACTGACACAGCCTCCAGGGACGCTCATAATTATTCAGTGTGATGTACACATCTCTGGCCTCTCTTTCCTTTCCCACCTTTAACCTTTGATGAGTTCCGACAGTTGTTCTATTTACCAGAGCTCGGCCATGGGCCAAGCTCGTCTGGTGTTTGCCTGGTCAACCAGGCTGTTGCTGCTGGTGGCCCGCTGTCCCACATATCCATCACAGCTTAGTTGTGAGCGTGTTAGTTACGATTTTGTCCTAGGCATATGTCGATTAGACACTAGGCCTGTTGTACATGCTTGCATGTGTGTGTGTGTGTGTGTGGTGTGTGTACTCACCTAGTTGTACTCACCTAGTTGAGGTTGCGGGGGTCGAGTCCGAGCTCCTGGCCCCGCCTCTTCACTGATCGCTACTAGGTCACTCTCCCCGAGCCGTGAGCTTTATCATACCTCTGCTTAAAGCTATGTATGGATCCTGCCTCCACTACATCGCTTCCCAAACTATTCCACTTACTGACTACTCTGTGGCTGAAGAAATACTTCCTAACATCCCTGTGATTCATCTGTGTCTTTAGCTTCCAACTGTGTCCCCTTGTTACTGTGTCCAATCTCTGGAACATCCTGTCTTTGTCCACCTTGTCAATTCCCCTCAGTATTTTGTATGTCGTTATCATGTCCCCCCTATCTCTCCTGTCCTCCAGTGTCGTCAGGTTGATTTCCCTTAACCTCTCCTCGTAGGACATACCTCTTAGCTCTGGGACTAGTCTTGTTGCAAACCTTTGCACTTTCTCTAGTTTCTTTACGTGCTTGGCTAGGTGTGGGTTCCAAACTGGTGCCGCATACTCCAATATGGGCCTAACGTATACGGTGTACAGGGTCCTGAACGATTCCTTATTAAGATGTCGGAATGCTGTTCTGAGGTTTGCTAGGCGCCCATATGCTGCAGCAGTTATTTGGTTGATGTGCGCTTCAGGAGATGTGCCTGGTGTTATACTCACCCCAAGATCTTTTTCCTTGAGTGAGGTTTGTAGTCTCTGACCCCCTAGACTGTACTCCGTCTGCGGCCTTCTTTGCCCTTCCCCAATCTTCATGACTTTGCACTTGGTGGGATTGAACTCCAGGAGCCAATTGCTGGACCAGGTCTGCAGCCTGTCCAGATCCCTTTGTAGTTCTGCCTGGTCTTCGATCGAGTGTATTCTTCTCATCAACTTCACGTCATCTGCAAACAGGGACACCTCAGAGTCTATTCCTTCCGTCATGTCGTTCACAAATATCAGAAACAGCACTGGTCCTAGGACTGACCCCTGCGGGACCCCGCTGGTCACAGGTGCCCACTCTGACACCTCGCCACGTACCATGACTCGCTGCTGTCTTCCTGACAAGTATTCCATGATCCATTGTAGTGCCTTCCCTGTTATCCCTGCTTGGTCCTCCAGTTTTTGCACCAATCTCTTGTGTGGAACTGTGTCAAACGCCTTCTTGCAGTCCAAGAAAATGCAATCCACCCACCCCTCTCTCTCTTGTCTTACTGCTGTCACCATGTCATAGAACTCCAGTAGGTTTGTGACACAGGATTTCCCGTCCCTGAAACCATGCTGGCTGCTGTTGATGAGATCATTCCTTTCTAGGTGTTCCACCACTCTTCTCCTGATAATCTTCTCCATGATTTTGCATACTATACATGTCAGTGACACTGGTCTGTAGTTTAGTGCTTCATGTCTGTCTCCTTTTTTAAAGATTGGGACTACATTTGCTGTCTTCCATGCCTCAGGCAATCTCCCTGTTTCGATAGATGTATTGAATATTGTTGTTAGGGGTACACATAGCGCCTCTGCTCCCTCTCTCAATACCCATGGGGAGATGTTATCTGGCCCCATTGCCTTTGAGGTATCTAGTTCACTCAGAAGCCTCTTCACTTCTTCCTCGGTTGTGTGCACTGTGTCCAGCACTTGGTGGTGTGCCCCACCTCTCCGTCTTTCTGGAGTCCCTTCTGTCTCCTCTGTGAACACTTCTTTGAATCTCTTGTTGAGTTCTTCACATACTTCACGGTCATTTCCTGTTGTCTCTCCTCCTTCCTTCCTTAGCCTGATTACCTGGTCCTTGACTGTTGTTTTCCTCCTGATGTGGCTGTACAACAGTTTCGGGTCAGATTTGGCTTTCGCTGCTATGTCATTTTCATATTGTCTTTGGGCCTCCCTTCTTATCTGTGCATATTCGTTTCTGGCTCTACGACTGTTCTCCTTATTCTCCTGGGTCCTTTGCCTTCTATATTTCTTCCATTCCCTAGCACACTTGGTTTTTGCCTCCCTGCACCTTTGGGTAAACCATGGGCTCATCCTGGCTTTTTCATTACTCCTGTTACCCTTGGGTACAAACCTCTCCTCAGCCTCCTTGCATTTTGTTGCTACATATTCCATCATCTCATTAACTGGCTTCCCTGCCAGTTCTCTGTTCCACTGAACCCCGTTCAGGTAGTTCCTCATTCCTGTGTAGTCCCCTTTCTTGTAGTTTGGCTTCATTCGTCCTGGCCTTCCTGCTTCTCCCTCCACTTGTAGCTCTACTGTGTATTCGAAGCTTAAAACCACATGGTCACTGGCCCCAAGGGGTCTTTCATATGCGATGTCCTCGATATCTGCACTACTGAAGGTGAATACTAAGTCCAGCCTTGCTGGTTCATCCTCTCCTCTCTCTCTTGTAGTGTCCCTTACGTGTTGGTACATGAAGTTCTCCAGTACCACCTCCATCATCTTAGCCCTCCATGTATCTTGGCCCCCATGTGGGTCCAAGTTCTCCCAATCGATCTCCTTGTGGTTAAAGTCACCCATGATCAGGAGCTTTGCCCTGCATGCATGAGCTCTTCTGGCCACTCTAGCCAGTGTGTCAACCATCGCTCTATTGCTCTCGTCGTACTCTTGCCTTGGCCTCCTGCTGTTCTGTGGTGGGTTATACATCACTGCTATTACCACCTTGGGACCTCCAGAGTGAAGTGTTCCCACTATGTAATCACTTTCTTCTCCGCTATCTCCTCTCTCCAGCTCATCAAAATTCCAGCGATTTTTGATCAGCAACGCCACTCCTCCACCCCCCCTGTTCCCTCTGTCTTTCCTCAGGATTTGGTATCCCGTTGGAAAGATGGCATCTGTTATCATACCTGTAAGCTTGGTTTCTGTAAGAGCTATGATGTCCGGTGATGCTTCTTTGACCCTTTGTGTATGTGTGTGTGTGTGTGTGTGTGTGTGTGTGTGTGTGTGTAGTTAGTGTTTATACGGGGGTGTCAGTGTTTTGCATTTGAGTGTACACAAGCACGTTAAGTGCGTGTGTTATGTGCGCATGAGCGTGTACAGACACGAGTTACGCGAGTGTACTGCGTACATGAGAGTACATTCACGTACATGTGCGTAGGAATGTGAAAGAATTCCTGTCACCAGACATATATATTTAAGTGGATCAATGGAAGCATACGTAAGAGTGCCTGTGTGCCAGAGCCAGGTCACTGTACCCTGCCAAGTCGGGTCACTGAACCCTGCCAAGTCGGGTCACTGAACCCTCCCCCAGTCAAGTCACACTCAACCCTCCCCCAGTCAAGTCACACTCAACCCTCCCCCAGTCAAGTCACACTCAACCCTCCCCCAGTCAAGTCACACTCAACCCTCCCCCAGTCAAGTCACACTCAACCCTCCCCCAGTCAAGTCACACTCAACCCTCCCCCAGTCAAGTCACACTCAACCCTCCCCCAGTCAAGTCACACTCAACCCTCCCCCAGTCAAGCCACACTCAATCCTCCCCCAGTCAAGTCACACTCAACCCTCCCTCAGTCAAGTCACACTCAACCCTCCCCCAGTCAAGTCACACTCAACCCTCCCCCAGTCAAGTCACACTCAACCCTCCCCCAGTCAAGTCACACTCAACCCTCCCCCAGTCAAGTCACACTCAACCCTCCCCCAGTCAAGTCACACTCAACCCTCCCCCAGTCAAGTCACACTCAACCCTCCCCCCGTCAAGTCACACTCAACCCTCCCCCAGTCAAGTCACACTCAACCCTCCCTCAGTCAAGTCACACTCAACCCTCCCCCAGTCAAGTCACACTCAACCCTCCCCCACTCACATCCCACTCAACCCTCCCCCACTCACATCCCACTCAACCCTCCCCCACTCACATCCCACTCAACCCTCCCCCACTCACATCCCACTCAACCCACCCCCACTCACATCCCACTCAACCCTCCCCCACTCACATCCCACTCAACCCTCCCCCACTCACATCCCACTCAACCCTCCCCCACTCACATCCCACTCAACCCTCTCCCACTCACATCCCACTCAACCCTCCCCCACTCACATCCCACTCAACCCTCCCCCACTCACATCCCACTCAACCCTCCCCCACTCACATCCCACTCAACCCTCCCCCAAATTTCTCAGGTTCAGAAATTTACACACCCTAGAAAAATAATTCGAAAATAACAAGAATTAATGCAGGTCAAACATTAATCAAAATATATTTTTTGTTCCATCTAATTTTACACTCTGTTTGCTTGACAAAACCGATAAATTAGACACATGTGCAACACTTGGGTATCTTTATTGAGGAAACGTTTCGCCCCACAGTGTCTTCATCAGTCCAAGAATGGTGAAGAACAGGAGGACTTCGAGGTGATCAGTCCCTCAGTCTTGAGAAAATGATTACATCGACTCAAGGCTGAGGGACTGACCGCCTCAAGCTCTTCCTCATCTTCCACATTTCTCTGTATTGGACTGAAGAAGCCACTGGCTGGAGAAACGTTTCCACAGTAAAAATGACCGATGTTGCACAAGTAACTCATTATCTTGTCGGTTTATAAACCATTTTATAAATGGTTTAGGAATCATATAGTTTTAACTGGTGGTTAACAAGGTAGTTGAAGCCTTAATGACCTTCGTGTAGTCGGTATTTTTTTTATAAAGGTTGTTAAGGGTTAGGTAAGTTTTGTTAGGAAGCAGGAAAAGTGTTTCCTGACGCGGGTCTTAGTTATATGATGACCCGCAGCTGGAGCTTTTGGTCATCTGACCGAGGCCTTCCACTGGCTTACCGCTCCAACACCTTTAAAAATTATAGTTCAGATTTAGATAGCGGTAAATTAGTTTAGAAAGGCATGTGACACTTCCGGGTCACCACGTTTCAGGCCAGGACCGAAACGTTTTCCAATAAAAATGTCGTAGTGTCTGTTTACGTGTTTTTCTAAACTAGTCGGTAGGTTTAAATTTAGTTAACTAAACTCAATCACGTCAACATACACGAAGATGAACACGAAAAGACTACGAATAACGAATATGATTTAATTAACAAGGAATCCTTGTATCGTGATTAAACGTTTTTCCTGTTTACTTTTGGCCACCTCGGTGCCAGACGTATCGCATGTTTTTTTTTTACCTTTGGCCACCTCGGTGCCAGACGTATCGCATGTTTTTTTTTTTACCTCTGGCGATTTGTGTTTAAATATACCAAGAGAAACGAGAATTGGTCGGATCATCAGTATTGAGGATATGGTAGGTGGACACGCCACGCGCACGCACACACGCACGCACACAATAGCAAGTTAGAGGCATCAATCGCAGCTCCTACATACCATTATATTAATGGTATACAATACAGATTTAGACATGTGCAACACCTGGGATGATTCAGACACGTGCTTCATCTTGGTATCTATTCTGAAGACGTATGGTCTTTCGTCAGTTCAGTACAGAGATGGACACAGACGAGAGTGGAAGTTCAGATAATCAGTCCCTCAGCCTTGCAGCAGGTGATCATTACCCACGTCTTGATGAATCTGAAGATACGCAGGTGTTGTACATGTGTTTAATTCACCACCACCACCACCACCAATAACACAATCACCATCAACAATGCCCCCTCAACACCACCACCAATAACACGATCTCCACCAACAATACTCCCCTCAACACCACCTCCATCACCACCACCAGCCTGATAGTTATCCAAATGAGCCTCTGGATGGGAATCAACAACAAGACCTCACTAATTGCTCCAATCAAGAGATAATACGGGGCCGTCTTAGTGATCAGCGGATGATAAACGGAGCCGTCTTTAAAGATGGTTAGGCGCAACCAAATGGATCTCGAGGCGGCAGTAAAATATCCTCATTAACCTGATTACCCCTGAAGACCTTATCATCGCCAGGGAAAGAACCGTTCCCCTAGGGTCACCGACGCTGCTGCTGCTGCTGCTGCTGCTGCTGTGTCTGCTGCTGTGTCTGCTGCTGTGTCTGCTGCTGCTGCTGCTGCTGCTGCTGTGTCTGCTGCTGCTGCTGCTGCTGCTGTGTCTGCTGCTGCTGCTGCTGCTGCTGCTGCTGTGTCTGCTGCTGCTGCTGCTGTGTCTGCTGCTGCTGCTGCTGTGTCTGCTGCTGCTGCTGCTGCTGCTGCTGCTGCTGCTGCTGCTGCTGCTGCTGTGTCTGCTGCTGCTATCATTGGTGTGTGTTTCTGATGTTATTGCAGGTGCTGTACGGGTGATGAGTCGTCTTACCGTGGCCCATAAGAGAGGGAGGGAGGTGGGAGAAAGACAGCAAGAGGGAGAGATAGCGAGAGGGAGAGACAGCGAGAGAGAGAGAGAGAGAGAGAGAGAGAGAGAGAGAGACAGCGAGAGGGAGAGAGACAGCGAGAGGGAGAGAGACAGCGAGAGGGAGAGAGACAGCGAGAGGGAGAGAGACAGCGAGAGGGAGAGAGACAGCGAGAGGGAGAGAGACAGCGAGAGGGAGAGAGACAGCGAGAGGGAGAGAGACAGCGAGAGGGAGAGAGACAGCGAGAGGGAGAGAGACAGCGAGAGGGAGAGAGACAGCGAGAGGGAGAGAGACAGCGAGAGGGAGAGAGACAGCGAGAGGGAGAGAGACAGCGAGAGGGAGAGAGACAGCGAGAGGGAGAGAGACAGCGAGAGGGAGAGAGACAGCGAGAGGGAGAGAGACCAAATTTGGAGGCGAGGAGAAACTTCCGCTGCTCACTTTCCCACATCAACGAGAAAGTGAAAGTCTCACAAATGCACACACAGGCACTCCACCCTACGCAAAAACCTACGCAAGAACCTACGCAAGGACCTTGGCAAGGAGAACCAACGCAAGAACCCTAACCTATCCTTCCCTTAACCTAGCCAGCCATAACCTAGTCTACCTTAACCCAGGTTTACTCTAACACAGCCTACCTTGCCTAGCCTAGTCTTACCCTAACTTTACCAAATTGACTTCTTTCACGACTTCACAGGAACAAGTGACATCACGAGGGACACAATAACAAGGATACCTTCGAGAGAACATTAAAATGAGAAACTCTCTGACATCTTTCATTCACCTGACGAATTATCCCGAGTTTCATGGGTGGCCCGGTGGCCTGGTGGCTAAAGCTCCCGCTTCACACACGGGTTCGATTCCCGGCGGGTGGAAACATTTCGACACGTTTCCTTACACCTGTTGTCCTGTTCACCTAGCAGCAAATAGGTACCTGGGTGTTAGTCGACTGGTGTGGGTCGCATCCTGGGGGACAAGATTAAGGACCCCAATGGAAATAAGTTAGACAGTCCTCGATGACGCACTGACTTTCTTGGGTTATCCTGGATGGCTAACCCTCCGGGGTTAAAAATCCCAACGAAATCTTATCTTATAACCAGCGGCATACAATAAGCGACACACAGATCACGTTCACCTATCTCTATATTTTTTTAGTGCTAAAATAATCTTAAATTAATATCAGAATATAAAGTTGACGGTGATTTTACAAGATAATTGGAAAGTGGCCAAAAGAATAAGTAGGTTCATCTAGGCACATTTACATAGTGTAGTTTGGACAAAAAAACAGGCGAGTCAACACTTGGACATATTTGTTGGAAAACGTTTCGGTTCTGGGACCGAAACGTTTTCAAGTATGTCCTAGTGTTTGCATACGTGTTTTTCTAAACCAATTTGTCGGTATTTCTTACCATGGTTTATATTATACAGTGTAAATTACCTAGGATGTCCCAAGAGTCAGAAAGTGACATTTCCACCGGGGGGCCTTGTACAAGAGCCTCAGGGCTGTTTACCACTGGGGAAGTTTCCACTGGGGGGCCTTGTACAAGAGCCTCAGGGCTGTGTTTACCACTGGGGAAGTTTCCACTGGGGGGCCTTGTACAAGAGCCTCAGGGCTGTGTTTACCACTGGGGAAGTTTCCACTGGGGGGCCTTGTACAAGAGCCTCGGGGCTGTGTTTACCACTGGGGAAGTTTCCACTGAGGGGCCTTGTACAAGAGCCTCAGGGCTGTGTTTACCACTGGGGAAGTTTCCACTGGGGGGCCTTGTACAAGAGCCTCAGGGCTGTGTTTACCACTGGGGAAGTTTCCACTGGGGGGCCTTGTACAAGAGCCTCGGGGCTGTGTTTACCACTGGGGAAGTTTCCACTGGGGGGCCTTGTACAAGAGCCTCAGGGCTGTGTTTACCACTGGGGAAGTTTCCACTGGGGGGCCTTGTACAAGAGCCTCAGGGCTGTGTTTACCACTGGGGAAGTTTCCACTGGGGGGCCTTGTACAAGAGCCTCGGGGCTGTGTTTACCACTGGGGCAGTTTCCACAGTGTATGTGTGGCATGGTGGAGTGATCATCACCTTGGAGTGACGTGTATGATGGAGATAACATTGACGATAACACTGAGGAAGTGAGAAACAAAGAAATGTGACATTCTGGATGCCGTGGAAGGTGGGTGTTGGTGGTGGGTGGAAGGGGGGTGGTTGTGGTGGTTGGAGGTAGTGGTAGGGTGTGGTGGAAGTGGTGGTGGTTGTGGTGGTATGGACTGAGTGAGTGTTGTGTGTAGGTCACGCATATACACGGAGCTGTGAATCGACCCCCTGCAACCACAAATAGGCATCTACATATTCACTAAACATCAAATTAGTATTAAACACCAAACATGAGTAAAACGCTTCAAGTGATAGTATTTATTTGTGTTAAGTTAAAATTACCAGCATCAGTATAAGCCCATTAACTTTTAAAGCCGTAAGACAATTCTGAAAGTTCCCAGAGGTCCCTGCTGGCACCCTGTAAATATAAAAACTATGAAGGCAGAAAGACCTAAGCCATGGGCTAGCCTGTTAACAATATGCTAGGTAAAAGGACACAAGTGCAACTAATGTGACATTTTATTCCGAAACGTTGGCTATGTGTGAAATGTCTGTGCATTATTCTCACTCAACAGTCACAATACCTTGACTGGAGCAATCAACAAATAATCAGCACACAGTAGAGAGAAGATTATGACGACGTTTCGGTCAGACTTGGACCATTTACAAGCGTGACTTGTAAACAGTCAAGTCGAACCGAAACGTCGTCATGAGTTTCTCTCTCCTATGTTCGGGTTATTTATGTATTGACTATTCTTGCTGAAGAAGAGCCAAACACCCACTTCCTGCAGAATCCTGTATAACTTGCTGCCAGTCTGTAGTGCCTACTGGCCCTATCACTTCTCTAGAGAACACATGTAAATACGGCCCATGAAATCACTAACGCAGAAGTCTAAGAGTGAGCTTACTACAGTAGCCCAGGCCTCGGCATCTGCCCGTTCATTTTCCGGGACACCAACATGGCCAGAGACCCCAACAAAACACCTTGTGTGACACCTGGAAAGGAAGTAACCATTCCTGGATCTTTCCGACTCTAGAGTGGACAGAGACATACTGGGCCAGAACAGCCAGAATGGGAGTACACAATGATGAACCGATAACCGACTAAGTCAGCTCTTAGGACAAGAGCAGCTAGGACTGCGTGGAGCTCCCAATGAACACTGAGGACTCTTGGCACCTGAGCACAAGAGTCGTCCCCGGCAATCAAAGCCAAGTCAAAGATTTCTACGTGATACAATGTTCGAACAGAGATGGGTGACATTGGGTCGTGCAGGCAGAAAGACCCTGGTTATGCAGAGCATTTCGGGCAAAACCAACACCATCCTCACTCTTAGACCCGTCAGTCATGACCTGTATACTCGAAACATCACCCTAGTCATGTTCTGGGTGAAGAGATGGAGGGAAAAAACAGTAAAACAAGGTAGGTGAGGAAAAGTCACTAATTTTTCAAAAAAAAACAACGATATGAATGTAACCTGTATCACGTCCCTCCCTTGTTCACACCTTCCTCGTCAATCCCTCCTTCCCTTTCACCCTCCTCGTCAATCCCCCCCTCCTTCCCTCCCCCCCCTAAATGCAAGTGGATTCTTAATGCATTATTCTAATGCTTGTAAAAAGTGTTTTGCTGTCACTAAGGCAGCCAACACAGCCTATTGTTGACCGCTAATCGATCTTACGAGCAGCTGTCGCCTTTAAACCTTCACAGGTACTACGACCTTATTATTTATTTGTGTGTACGTGTGTGTACTCTCCTAGTTTCTTGATACTGGGCTGTACAAGAACAAAGACAACTTGCAGTGAAAGCTTTCAGAGGGACAACGTTTCGCTCTGTGTAGAGTTTTTATCCAGTCACGATGAAGCTCCACATCGCACGAAATGTCGCATGATAAAGCTATACACGGAACTAAAACATGGCATGACAGAGCAACAGTGAGCAAAACATGGCATTAAGAAGCTCAACAATGAGCGAAACATGGCATTATAAAGTTCAGGGTGTTAAACAGCACCCTGAACTTCATAATGACCAGTTTCAAAGAGAGATTAAGTATCACCGTTGCTCAGCATCAGTCAGAAAACCCACCGAGTCAAAAACACAAGTCACTCTACCTACGCATTTTTTACCCAAATTAGGTACATGGGCTGTGTATGGCTATCGTATATGATAATTACACTGTGGGAACATTCACAGTGTGTTCTGTTATCTACTGCACGACAGTTATATGATATATTCTCCATTACACAGGACGGGTTCCATATACGAGGTAATTAAATATGGCGGCCTGAGGTGGAAGACTTCGGTACAGATATGATGATATCAACTTGTCGGTTCTCTGAACAATTTATCTACACGATATCTTCAAGTATTCCCTTATGGTTCAGTAGATATGGCAGTTTAAGTAATTTTACCTCCCAGTTGGACATTAAAATGGTATAAAATACCGACAGGTTGTTAGGTAAGACACATATGCAACAGTTAGATATCTTTATTATGAAACGTTTCGCCTACACAGTAGGCTTCTTCAGTCAAGTACAGAAAAGTTGATAGAAGCAGAAGATACTTGAAGACGATGTAATCAGTCCATCACCCTTAAAGTTTTGAGGTGGTCAGTCCCTCAGTCTGGAGAAGAGCATTGTTCCATAGTATGAACAATGCTCTTCTCCAGACTGAGGGACTGACCACCTCAAAACTTTAAGGGTGATGGACTGATTACATCGTCTTCAAGTATCTTCTGCTTCTATCAACTTTTCTGTACTTGACTGAAGAAGCCTACTGTGTAGGCGAAACGTTTCATAATAAAGATACCTAACTGTTGCATATGTCTTACCTAACAACCTCCCAGTTGGGCTGGAGTTGCTATTATTTTTTAATCTGTACATCTCAGGATTGTTTATACTTGTTAAAAATGACACGTAAGGAAACACTAGGGCACAGAGAACGTTTCGGTCTTGGGACCTTGATCACTTCTAACAGAATAAAATGACATGCATATATAATATATACCTGTATATATGTCATTTTATTCTCCGTATATTAGAAGTGATCAAGGTCCCAGGACCGAATAAATGTCCTTGTGTTTGCTTACATGTATTTTTAAACCGATTTATCGGTATCAATTACCAGGG